>NW_007245882.1:502985-515110 GCF_000164805.1 Carlito syrichta
AAACTGGGCTTGGTGGCTCAGCCTGTAATCCCACGCCTTTTGGGAGGCTGAGGTGAGTGGATTGCCTGAGCCCGTGGGTTCGAGACCCGCCTGGGCAGCGAGACCTCATCTCTACAATAAATCAAAAAATCAGCCAGGCGTGGTAGCGCATGCCTGTAATTCCGGCTACTCGGAAGGCTGAGGCGGAAGGATCGCCGGAGCCCAGCAGGCGAGGCTGCGGTGGCCGGGAGGCCACTGCACTCCAGTCTGGGTGACAGAGTGAGACTCCAACTCAAAAAAAAAAAAAAAAAAAGAAAACACAATGGTAGGCACTGGTGATATTAAAGTTTTTTTTTTTTAAACTATTGAATGGTTTATAAGTTGAATAAAATTGAAAGGTTTTAGGCATGTATCTCATTTGACAAGTACAATAAAACTCAAAGTTTGAAAGAAGTGATTATATCTTTTTTAACTTAATGACTTGTTGATGAGTTTTAAAACCAGCATAGGAGAAGTGATATTGATTGTCCCTTTGTAATAATGAAACAGCTTTCTAGCAGGAATTGCTCATCTCTATTAACAAGAAAAAATATTTTTACATTAATCTGTAGGAATTAAAATAATATTTACTAGAATTTTCCATGATAAATATCTCTACCCACTGCTATGGAGTGATCTCCAGGTTATATTATTAAGTGAAAATAAAGCAAGCATCAGAGTTGTTCACTAGTATATTTTCTCATTTTAAAAAGTAGAAGCATAAGTCAAAAAATGTAAAAATGTTTATAGAAGGAAGAAGAGAACAGGAATAGAAGTTGGAATTTTAAAAAATTATCTTTATTTGTAAATAGAAAACAAGAAAAAAAATCTCATTGCCATTTTTTAACGATACTAGGGAAACAACTCATTATTCTGAATGTTGGTTAATGGAGTAAAAGACAAACTTTTCTTGAACAAACTGTACTTCAAAGGATCTAAGTAGTTGATGAAAGGAAGCTTTTTATTGAAGTACAGCTGTTAAATGATGAAAGAATGACAGAGCAGCACCAATTTGCAGCCACTAATGAAATAATAGCTTTAGGCAGTCATCATCAATGGCTGCTAGACCTATTAGATGAAAGCTGATGGAAAATATTGCACTGGATGGATACAGGCAACAACTGAACCCAGCAGTCAATCTTAAATCTCACAGAAAGAGAGACAACTAGATATATGAGGGGGGACCCCAAAAAACCCTGGGATTTATTTTTTTAATTGTGTATTTATTCTTATATGTTGAAACTTCAGTCGCCTTCAAAGTACTCTCTGATGCAATATACCTATCGGGATGCTTTTTTCCTTTGCACAACACAGTTTTTGAGCTCATGCGTTTTGATGCCTTACAGTGCTTCTGCCATTTTTTGTTTCACCTCTTCCACATTGGCAAAACATTTCCCTTTGAGGATATTTTTCATCCATGAAAACAAAAATATTGCTTGGGGTGAGACTGGGTGAATAGGGAGGGTGGGGCACGGGGTTATGCTGTTTTTGATCAAAAACTGTTGTATACTCAGTGTAGTTTGGGCAGGTTGTTTGTGTAAATCACCCATCATGAAATGGGCAAACACACTGAAAGAATCTTAAAAAAAAAAAAAATTTACTAAAGCTGAACGCAGTCTCTCACAACAACGCTAGCTGGTCCACTGATGCCAGTAGGTTCCTAGAACACTTACTTAGCAGGGAAGCCTATACTATAAGGGGACTGCCCTTCAAAAAATAATTCCCTTTTTTTGAGTCCCCCTTCATATATGATTCCTGTAGATATATAGACAAAAATACTTATGGCATATCCTTGCCAAAAATTTAAATCTAAATCTGAACAAGTTTCTCTAGGTATTCACCAGTTATACAAAATTTAAGGGAGAAATAATACACTATTAAGTATACAAACAGTGAAATCCAGATGTGAAAAACTCTACTAGACAGATGTCTTGGTTTCTTCAACAAGTAAATAGCAAGGAAAAAAAAGAGGGGAAAAAACCTATAAATTAAAGAGATTTAAGAGACATACAAATGAACCAAATGATAAACAATTGGAAGATTTGCAAGTTGACTAAATGTTTTATAATATTAAGATTTATTATTGTTTAGGTGTGATAATGTTGTAGTTATGCTAACATAATAATTCTTAAATAAATGCTCTGAGTTGCTCTAACAACAACAACAAATCTGGTAAATAAATGGGTCATAGAAGAAACAGCATAGTATTTTTAGTTTTAACCATGGTGGTAGTTGTAAATTAAAGTTGTGCAATGTGCAGCAGACAGGATTTGTGCAAATTTCACCCTAATGTAAAAGTCACTCTTAAGAATCAAAATCACAAATAATCAGTATTACTAACACGTAGGCTGCATTTTCTCACTCTGTATTTATGGCAGAGACAATCATTAATTTTTATAGTTCAACTTGTACAGACAGGAATAACCTAAGACTGAAGCACCACCTTGAAATAGAATGATAGGAATTTCATATGAAGATTGTGTCAAATTCTCCTCTTTTCCATGATGTAAGTTATTCTGGTGCATGATCCCTGATCGTTGATTGACTGTGGTATTTCTGGTATCTTTTTTCTTTTTTTAAAAAAATTTTATTCTTTATTTTTATTATAAAGATGTGGGGTACAATTCAGGGTTAGGTATACAAACGTTGATTATGCAGGTATCCTTGTTGAAGAGGTTTGCCCCTTTCTCCCCAGCAGTTTCCCTGGTACCCTTTCTCTACTCTCATGGTTCGGTGACAATTCTAGTTTCCAAAATGCAATTGTCTCTTGGATTATCTCTTTTGTTTCTCGTATTTGTTTTCACTTACTCATCATTTTAAATGATATTTCTAGTTAAATTCAACTACTTTTATTCATTTGATCATTCACTAAACTGAGTGTCATTTAAAACATGTATTGGCTTAGATATTGAGGATTCAGTGAAGAGGATGAAGTTTCTGCCCTTTGAAAGCGTACAGTTCTGTTGTGGCAAGACATAAGTTAACAAATGAACAAATCAACAAACAGGTAATCTGTAAGTATGATTAGTGCTAAAAGTATAGAAAATGTTAGCAAGTATAAACACTGGGGAGGAAGCAGGGGCAGTTGTTCTTTAAATAGAGTGGTCAAGGAAGAATCCTTGAAGAGTATTAGCATTTAAGCTGCAGCCTCAGTAATGAGAGAGCCAGTCATGAGTTGCCAAAGAAAGAAAACTGAAGGTAGTAAGAACATCAAGTACAAAGACTTCAAAGTGGGAACCAACAGCTGTAAGAATGTCAGTGCTCTGTAGAATTTTTTTTTTTTTTACTTAATTTTATTATAAAGATGTGGTATACAAGTCAGGATTAAGTTCACAAGTAATGTATGTGCAGGTGAGGTTTGGGCCTCCAGCTGGTTCTCACTTCCCCCGGTTTAGGATCAGGCACCCGTTGGTATATGCACCTTTCTCCCTTTCCTGGCAGTGTCCCAAGACTGCTGATCCCTTCTTTGTGCTTTTGTGATTAATGTTCAGGTCCCACTTGTGAGTGAAAGCTTGTGGTATTTGGTTCTTTGTTTCTGTTTTAGATTGCTAAGAATTATTGTCTCCAATTCCATGCAATTTGCTCAGAAGTTCATGATTTTGTCCTTCTTTGTGGCTGTGTAATATTCCACTGTGCATATGTACCACATTTCTTTATCCAGTCTATTTTCAATGGGCAGTAGAGTTGGTTCCATGAACAAAGAGGGAAAGGATAATAAATAAGAACTCCAGTGAAGCAGAACGATGGTAGAAAATTTTAATTTATTCTAAGTGTAACACACAGCCACTGGAAGGCATTAAACAGGTGAAGAGAATAATCTTGTTTACATTTTTAGAAGACCAAATTTGCAGATGGGTGCAGAATGAATCGGGAGCACTCATACATTTTGGAGACAGGAGGCTACTGCAGTCTCTTCAGCCAAGAGATATTGAATGGCTTCAACTAGGATGGTAGCAGTGGAGATGGAGAGAAGTAGAATCAAGATTTTTTTTGGGGGGGAGCAGGTGCAGTGGCTCATGCCTGTAATCCCAGCAAGGAGGCTGGGAGGCTGAGGCGTAAGGATTGCTTGAACCCAATAGTTCGAGGCTAGTCTGGACAACTGGCAAGACCTAATCTCTACAATAAATCAAAAGATTAGCCAGGCATGGGTGGTGGCCCAGGCCTGTAGTTCCGCTACTTGGAAGGCCAAGGTGAAAGGATTGTCTGAGCCCAGCAGGTCGAGGCTGTGGTAGTCATGAGCGTGTCACGGCACTCCAGCCTGGGCAAAACAGTGAGACTCTGACTCAAATAAATAAATAAATAAATAAATAAATAAATAAATAAATAAAATATAAATAAAAATTAAAGCAGTAAGTTAATAAAATAGTAAATTAAGAAAATAAAATACAATGGGTACCAAAACATGTATATACATTTTAAGAAAGAAAAAACTGTATTAAAGTTGTAATACTCAATATAAACTGATAATAAAAGAGGAATACGAATCACGTTTGACTTCTGCAATTACAAGAGGTGCTCAAAGTAGTTACTATCAGTGTCCAGACACTTCTCATTATGGCAAACTAAAAGATAACCTCTCTTAAAATGTGTATGCACCCCTTATTTTGGCACCCCTGGTTCTTAAAGAATTAAAAAACAAAGCAAAACGTGTATTCTCCTCCCGTAGTTTGTTCATATCCTGTCTTACCTTCTTTTATATCATCTTGACTTTCAGAGATCAGAGGGTCAGTGTCGTAATTGCCCACAGGAGTAAGAAGGACAAGAAAACAGACAGACGGGAAAAGATTGAATATACTTCTCAGCAACTTTTCACATCAGAGAAGGATAGAAGCGCACTATTAAACCAGTAAGGCTGTTAAACAGGGACTTGAAAGTTTACAATGTATGCTGGTGTGTAAATGTAAAGGACACATAAACGGTCATAAAGTGGTTAAGGTATGTGTTACTGTCATCTCCTGGGCATCTGACAGATCTAAACCTACAGATTGCTGCAGTCATTTCACTTATAAAAAACTGGCATTTCAGTTCAAATGCCATTATACAAAATGAAATTTTTGTTATGGATTTTATGAGAAAATCTTCACGATACTAAGTGCTCTAAGTTGCAAAACTTTTAAAGCACTTGGTAAATGAATAACTGTCATTTACTTGAGCTGTCTTTTCAAGTGTCATTAAATTCTGGACACCACAAAAGAGGATGATAAAAAAGAAATCTATGAAGAAAGTAATGTTTAGTGTCCTCATCTTACAAAATAAACGACCAAGAGAAATTAAGATTAAGATTTCTTGGATTCAAATGATTCAAATCATCTTGAGGATAAAACATAAAAAATATTTTTTAAAAAACCACGCTTCTAGGAAGTGGCATAACTAGAACTAGGACACAGGTCTCCTAATTCCAAGAGTGAACCTCTTTATACAACATCACAGAGAGCCACTATGGCTGTTAAAACACCCGTGCCCTCTGGATAAAGAATTACACATCAGTAATGAAATCTGTAGACTTTCCTGCTGTATTATACTAATTCATGAGTAGAGAAATTTCACGACCAAGAAATAACATGGTTGAAACATATGTAATTTGAGTTATTTTATAATTTCCCCCCTGTATTCCTTAGAATACCTTGGTTCCAGTTTGGGGGGAAAGTATCCCAAACCCATTTTTAAAAAAGATAATTTATAGGTTGATATAACTGAGAAGTCCAATGCCCCCAGGACCTTGCTCCATCTTTTAAGTCTGCCCATTATCTGACTTTATTCTTGAACTCAGCAACAAGGTAGCAGCTAGCGATTCCAACCCAATATTCCAACAGATTAAAATTCAGCAGAAAACGCGGTGGGTCTTCTCAGTTTCTCTTACAAATCAAGTCTCAATTTTGCCTCTAACTGGGACACTCCTCTACTCATATTCCCAAATGGCTTCTTATGTTTCTGAGATCAAAAGCCAAAATCCCTAGAGCGGCCCACAAAGCCCTACAGTCTGGTTCCTCAGTATTTTCTGAACTCATCTCCTACTATTCTCCCCCTTGCTCATTCTACTCAGTCGCATTTGATGCTTTACGGTCAATTGAACATACCACACGTACTCCCTCCCACTGTAGGGTCTTTTTTTTTTTTTTTTTAATATCCAGGAAACTTATTTTATGTAAGAAATAAAGAATTCCTGCATGTATGCATAAGAGAGCAGAAAACAAACTAGTGGTGTCATGCACTAAGGCAATGTTCAACGAATTTATTCTCATCAGATGCTCTGAAAAGGCTTTTATTATTTTTATTTTTATTTGAGGTGGGATTTTACTCTGTTGCCCAGGCTGGAGTGCAGTGGCATGCCTCAACCTCCTGGCTCAGGTGATCTTTCCACCTCAGTCTTCCAAGTAACTGGGACTACAGACACACACCACCACACCCAGCTAATTTTTTTGTTTTGTTTTGTTTTGTTTGTAGAGACAAGGTCTCACTATGTTATGTAGACTAGTCTTGAACTCCTGGGCTCAAGCAGTCCTCCCACCCTGGCCTCCCAAAATGCTAAGATTACAGGTGTGAGCTACCACTTTTGGCCTGGGAAGCCTTTTGAATTTGTTTTCCCCTCCAGCTTTATTGAGATATAATTGACAAATAAGTAAAAAAAACTACATAATCAAAGTATACAGAGTAATAACTGGATACATGTGTGCTTTGTGAAATGATTACCACAATCAAGTTAATTAACATATCCTTCACCTCACATTTTTACTATTTCTGTGTGTGTGTATGTGTGTGTTGGAAATGCTTTAGACCTACTCAGCGGATGTCAAGTAAGAAATGCAGTATTACTAACTATAGTCACCATGCTGTACATTAAATCCCAGAACTTATTTTTCTTATAACTGAAAGTCTGTACCCTTTGATCAACATTTCTCCCATACCCACCCCCAGCCCATGGTAACCACTTTGCTTCTACGATTATAATTTAACTTTTTTAGATTCCACAAAGTGAGATCATACAGTATTTTTCCTTGTGTCTGGCTTATTTCACTTAGCACAATGTCTTCCAGGTTCATCCATGTGCTGCAAATGGCAGTTCTTAAAAATGTTATATGGCTGAATAATATTTCACATATATTTATATATATACATATATACACATACTGTACACAGACAAACACACATACATCTTTTTTTCTTAAAGAAACAAGCTTCATTAATTTTCTTTTTGATACAGAGTTTTGCTGTGTCACTCAGGCTTCATGAAGTGCAGTGGCACAATAACAGCTCACTGAAGCCTCAAACTCCTGGGCTCAAGCGATATTCCTACCTTAGCATCTCAAGTAGCTGAGACTATAGGTGTGTGCCAACACACCTGGCTAATTTTTTTAATTTTTTGCAGTTATGAGGTCTTGCTATGCTGTCTAGGCTAGTCTTGGACTCCTGGTCTCATGAGATCCTTCATGCCTTGGCCTCCCAAAGCACTGAGATTACAGTTATGAGCCACAGTGCCTGGTCCTTTTCACTTTTTCTTTGTTGTCTTAGCCTTTCTTCCAGGCTCCTGTGTTTAGTTCTCCAAACCCTCATGCCTATCAAATAGATTATTGAGTTTTGGTGAGTGGATCAAGGTTTTTGTTTTTGTTTTCTTCCCATATGTGCATGTAATAGGTATGTTTATGAACCACTGTCCCAGTCTGAGGTCTTGAACTTGCTCAACTTAAGGCTCCTATACTTCTCAACACCTTGCCTTTGTTGGAGATCCTGGGTCATAAGAAAGGGTCTCACATGGGATGGACTAACACAGAGGGAGCAAGGTGCTGTCATCCCACTTGTCAATCAGCCAGTGCTTCCCTATGTGAAGCACACTTCTCTGTATTGCTCAGACTGAAGACCAAATACCCCAGGCTCTGGATGCAGCAATGGGAGACTTTTTACTTAAGTAAGATCTCATCCTCTGGCCAGGATTTCAACTAAATCACATACTTCACCTAGCACTTTCTTGGCACCCTCTGTCTTGGGCAATTCTATAGGACCTTTTTCCAGATCTAACCATCCCCGCATATACCTCCAATCACCACACATCAGCATTCTCCTATGTTCTTGCCTCAGAAGTCTGTATTTTCATCCTATATTACACAATCTGTACTCTCTTATTTTAT
Organism: Carlito syrichta; assembly: GCF_000164805.1. Taxonomy (NCBI): domain Eukaryota; kingdom Metazoa; phylum Chordata; class Mammalia; order Primates; family Tarsiidae; genus Carlito; species Carlito syrichta. The sequence continues at coordinate 511,127 of NW_007245882.1, forward strand.
TATAGACCTCGAAGTTTTGTTAAAATTAGAGCTCTGTCATCTGTCAAGTTCCCCAAAATTCCACAAAATATCTTAAGCAAAGCCAAGTTTATTACTTACTGAAGTAAGGGTAGCAGAGTCATAGTATGAACTTGGAAGGGAAAGGTTGGAAGTAGATATTATTAGTTTGGGGGTCTAGCAGAGTCTTGGTTGGAATTGGGCAAAATTTATGTTTTAATAGTTTAATATTAGTGGGCACAGCTAGGAAAGAGTTTTGAAAAGAGTCTTGAAAAGTAAAACAGTCTTTTAATAATAAAAGATCTTCCCAGTTGAGCAAGCTGTTGTCCCAAGTGAGGGATGATGAATGGTCTGTTGTTCCACCTTAGTTTTTAATATTATTCAATATTATTAAGCTAGAGGTCACATTCAAGATGTTTTCAGTCCAAATCCTTAGAAACACCACATACAAGCTCTCTTTTTTCCAAGGGCAAGAACAACTTAGTCTTTAAATTTTCCTTGGAGAGGAGAAATGTTTTCATTTTGGTGAGTGTGTATGTAGAGGTATTAGGTGTCCTCCATCATAAAAAAGGTAAATTTCTTTCTTCAAAAATAGTAAAAAAAAAAAAGGGGGAGGTAGGGGAATGTCGGGGGGGTAAATTTTCATGTTAAAAATGAAAGACAAGCCGGGCTCAGTGGGTCAGCCTGTAATTCCGTGCTTTGGGAGGCTAAGGTGAGTGGATTGCCTGAGCCCACGGGTTCGAGACCCGCCTGGGCAACTTGGTGAGACCTCATCTCTACAAGAAATCAAAAACTAGCAGGGTGTGGTAGCGCGTGCCTGTAGTTCCTTCCAGCTACTTGGGAGGCGGAGGCGGAAGGATTGCCGGAGCCCAGCAGGTCAAGGCTGCGGTGGCCAGGAGCGGCCACTACACTCCAGTCAGGGTGACAGAGTGACTCCAACTCAAAAAAAAAAAAGACAGGCTACATTTACAGCTCCCTATACGTATTAAAATATGACTCAAGGCTGGATGTAGTGGCTCAGCCTATAATCCCAGCACTTTGGGAGACTGAGGCAAGAGGACTGCCTGAGCCTGGAGGTTGTTTGAGACAGCTTGGGCAACTTGGTGAGACATCATCTCTATAATAAATCACAAAAATTAGCTGGGCGTGGTGTTGTGTGTCTGTCCAGTGGCTTGAAAGGCTGAGGCGGAAGGATCGCGTAAGTGCAGCAGGTCAAGGTTGAGAAGGCCGTGAGTGTCCACTGCGTTCCAGCCTAGGCAACAAGAGTGAGACTCCAACTAAAAAATAAAATAAAATAAAATGACTCGAACGATTATCACCTAAATGCTAACTGTTTATCTCTGGTGATTTTTATACTCTTTTTTGTCCTTTCCTATATTTTTAAAATTTTCTACATTTAATATGTTATTACTTTGGGGATTAAAAAAAATAGAAAATTTATATTTATTTTCATAGTTGACTTGTCCACAAAGTTTTACAAAGACTGATTTATTTTCCTGTTGTAAGTACATGTTCTGAGTGGTTACATATTTTAACTCTAAAGACATTTAGCTAATTGACTACAGAGGAAATTACCTTTCAAAACCAAGAAAATACTCTTTTTCTTGTTTTTCTCATAGCGCTCATTACCAAACACAATATGTAAAAATATATTAAAAGAATGTTAGAAGAGGTAGGAAAAAACAAGTAAATAGATCAAAATGAAAAAACCAAATTATGACTTTGCCTTTCGGCTATTCCAGGGATAGTAGTGGAGGAATAAACAATAATGAGAAACAAGACCTCCTCTGGGTTAGAACTTTTTGTGTTAAATCTTTTAAAATATTTGTTTTTATCTGTATTCTACCAAATGAAGAAAATATACCTGATGAAGTTTTAAAAGTGTTGTTATGGAACAATACAATTAGATGGTTAAAAGATCTTTAGAGTTTTTTTTAAAAGAATCTTTATGATACTGTTTTCTTATTTGTTTTACTTTTTACAGCTTATCTTACACTAGAAGAGATGTCAAGAAATATCAACTTTCTTACACATGTGACCAAGGGGTAACACATTTTAACAGCAATATAATACATATTTTTCATTATTTATTTACACCGACATTTCTCAAAGTGTATTCATGGAACTCTAGTTCTATGGGACACCGAGGGATCTGAGAGATAGTCCATAAGGAAAGGGTTTTATAACAGGATTTTTCAGGATGATAATGTGCTTATCATAGTAAATCTCTAGGAGAGTAATAGTGTATTAAGAATTTCCCAAATTTTCTTGACCACTAAACACTAAGGTTAGTGAAATATATTATGGGAAATGTGTTTTCCTGAAATCCATATGAAGACTCAATTTTTAAGTCAAGTACTTTTTTTTTTTTTTTTTTGAGTTGGAGTCTCACTCTGTCGCCCAGACTGGAGTGCAGTGGCCACTCTCGGCCACTGCAGCCTCGACTTGCTGGGATCCGGCGATCCTTCAGCCTCAGCCTTCCAAGTAGCTGTAACTACAGGTGCGCGCTACCACACCCAGCTAGTTTTGGATTTATTGTAGAGATAAGGTCTCGCCAAATTGCCCAGGCTGGTCTCGAACCCACGCGCTCAGACAATCCACTTACCTCAGCCCCCCAAAGCGCGGGATTATAGGCTGAGCCACCGAGCCCGGCTAAGTTAGGTACTTTTTATGTAACACTTAATGCTCAACATATTCTTGTTTATACAATAACTATTTCTGTTACCTGAGCTAATTCAATTTTGACCATCATTCAAGTATGGATATCGAAGAGAAAAATTAATCAAAGATTTTTAAAAGGGCCAGAATTAGGCCTGGAATTATCAGCTCCAATAGATGGCCATTCTGATATATTTCTAAAAACTAACTAGCTAACTAACTAACTAACTAACTAACAAATTAGTCAAAACTGTCAAGAATGGGGTCTTAGCAACATGGTGGGACCTCGTCTCTACAATAAATAAAAAAATCAGTGGGGTACGTTGGCACATGTCTATGGTTCCAGCTACTTGGAAGACTGAGGCAGAAGGATTGCCCGAGCCCTGTAGGTTGAGGCTGTGTTTGCCATGAGCATGCCACTGCATTCCAACCTAGGCAACAGAGTGAGACACCAACTCAAAAAAAAAAAAGAATGGGGTTCTTACTGTGGTGCACCCTAGTTACAGGCAAAATTAACTTCCTGGAAGAAAGCTTCCTAAAGTTTCTTGTAAGGATTCAAGATATTTGCTATGGTCTGAATGTTTGTGTCCTCCAAAATTAGTATGTTGGAATACTAACCTCCAAGGTGATGGTATTAGGAGATGGTGTTTTGGATGGTAATCATATCATGAGAATGGAGCCCTCATGAATGGGATTAAAGTCCTTATATAAGAGGCCCAAGAAAGCTTGTTTGCTCCTTCTTCCATGTGAGGATACAGTGAGAAGTCACCATCTATAAGAAACAGGCCCTCAACAGATACTGAAACTGCCTGCCACCTTGATCTCAGGTTTCCCAGGCCCAGAGTTGTGAGAAATAAATGTTTTCTGTTAATTCTGTTTATGTTACCTGATTTATGGTATTTTCACTATAAACTTCAGCCAGAATGGACTAAGACAATATTTAAACAAATCATAGGTTCACATACAGAGAATAGCAAATACACTAAAAGGCAAGCCATCCTGAGACAAGAAATAACAGATTTAGAACTCTCAGTTGTTGGTACTGTCAGACACAGACTGCCGATTATTAGTAAACAAAAGTTTTTAAAAAATATTAAATGTGATGACGATGAACTTCCAATAAGAAATTATCCTATCAAGAATAAAAATAGATGGGCTCAGTGGCTCAGCCTGTAATCCGGCGCTTTGGAGGCTGAGGTGAGTGGATTGCGCAAGCCCGCGGGTTTGAGACCCGCCTGGGCAACTTGGCGAGACCTCATCTCTACAATAAATAAAAAATCAGCTGGGCGTGGTAGCATGTGCCTGTAATTCCGGCTACTTGGAATGCGG
>NW_007245882.1:515130-537034 GCF_000164805.1 Carlito syrichta
CAAAAAAAAAAAAAAAAAAAAAGAATAAAAATATTTGTCAAATTAATACCTATATACCATTACAAACAAATAAATATCTATGAAAAATATAATTGTTAAAATAAAAATCACAAAGTATGGGATTTTTTCCAAAGCAAATGAGACACATTGAAGACAAACTTAGTGACTCATTAAGTAGAGTCACACGACAGCCAAAAGAAACACTTAAATGAAAAATATGGGTAAGTGATTTAGAGACATGAATTAAATGGTGTCTAACATAGTAGAATTGACAATGGTTTTCCTTTTCCAGAACTGAAGAACAATGTGGATTCTCAAATCCCTGAGGCACAACATATCCCAAATAAGGTAAATAAGAAAATATCTATTTCTGTACACTTTGTGGTGAAACTGCAGAACACTAAAGACAAAAAGAGAATTATGAAAGTAGCCAGAGAGAAAAGAGAGTGCTAAAAAGAAATAACTTTTAGAATGCCAGAAGATTTTACAAAATAGAGCCACTGCACAAAGGCATCTGTTTTAGGTCACAAGTAGGGGTCAAAATAAAACTTATATTCTGCTCACTGTGCTATGTCCCTTCATGTGTGGCTGTATATCAGGGAGATGCTATCTTCTAATTTGCATAAAATAAAATCACAATATGAGCTGGAAGCAGCATTGACTCAATTGCAAGCAAAAATATGGATTTTTTTGCTTTATATTGCTATTTTCTTCTTTTAATAACAGCTTTATTGAGATACAATTTATATATAATGCTGGATGCAGTGGCTCACATCTGTAATCTCAGCACTTTGGGAGACTGAAGTGAGAGGACTGCCTGAGCCCAGGAGTTCAAGACCAGCCTAGGCAATGTGGCAAGACCTCGTCTCTAAAATTAGTTTTAAAAATAAGCTGGGCATGATAGTGCATGCCTGCAATCCCTACTAAAAGGTGGGGGTTTGAAAGGCTGAGTTGGAAAGATCACCTGAGCCCAGCAGGTTGAGGCTGTGTTATCCATGATTGTGCTACTGCACTCTAGCCTGGGCAACAGAGTAAGACTTTGACTCAAAAAATAATAATTTACATATAATACAATTCACCTCTTTTATGTGTACAATTCAATGGTTTTAGTATATGCATCTTTAACAACTGGCTTTTTTTAAAGTCTTGAGAATAAACAAACTTTTAAGACTTAAACTCTACATATCTTTCAGGCAAGAATAAAAACAAAATATTAAATCAATACCAAGCCAAACAAACAAAAACAACGAAGAAATCACAAGCAAAAGAAAAGGACAAATTAGAAAAATGTTTGCAACTTATATCACAGGCTAAGATTTAATATGTATTTACTGTATTAAACATTGTGATAACAAAATCTAACCCTATTTTAAAAAGTACACAAGAAATTTTAATAGAAAGATCACAAAAAAATATAAATAGCACTTACACATATTAAAAGAATTAAACCTTATTCATAACAGAAGTGTAAGTTATAATAAATGAAGGTAATATTTATATATCAGACTGGAAAAACCCAAGGTTTCCAGTATTAGATACGGTTCCATCAGAGAAACAAACAAGTAGAGTATAAATATAAATGTAAATATAAACACAAATATTCTACAACATACATTTATATATGGATTTATTGTAAAAAACTGGCTTACATGATTGTGGGGACTAGGCAAGTCCAAGATTTATATTCTGGCGGCCATCAGGAATAGCAAGCTGGAAATTTTTGGACAGGAGCTGACACAGATGTTTACAGGTAGTTTCTGCTTTCTTGTGAAAACTTCAGTTCCAGCATTAGGATCTTTCAACTGATTAGATCAGACTCACCCAGACTATTCTGAACAATGTTCTTTACATAAGGTCAACCGATTGTAGATGTTAATTACATCTACAGATACCTTTGGAGCAATGCCTATGTAAGTGTTTGAATGACTAAGTATTACAGTCTTGCCAAGTTGATACACACAACTGACCATCACAACAATATGTTCTGTTGGCAAAGTTATGGAAAACAGATACATTCATATAGTACTGGTAGACACCCTTGTGAAGGAGAATTTTTCTATATCTCACAAAATTATATACATTTATCCTTTGATCTTAATAACGGATATTATATAACCACTATAAAAATGGATATTACATAATCACTATATATCAAAGACATACTGAAAAAACCAAAAATATGTGAGCACAAAGCTATTTATTGCAGAACTGTATGTAACAGCAAAAGGCTGAAATCAACCCAAATAACCAACATTAGGGGACTGGTTGAGTAAATAATGATAATTATAACACAGACTATAAAATGATGATGATGATGGTGATAACAATGTTGTTGTCTTGGAGTTAAAAAAAGAAACAACACGAGCTGGGCTTGGTGGCTCAGCCTGTAATCCCGCGCCTTTGGGAGGCTGAGGTGAGTGGATTGACTGAGCCCGCGGGTTCGAGACCTGCCTGGGAAGCGAGACCTCATCTCTACAATAAATCAAAACATCAGCCGGGCGTGGTAGCTCATGCCTGTAATTCCTGCTACTCGGAAGGCTGAGGCGGAACGATCGCCGGAGCCCAGCAGGTCGAAGTTGCCATGGCCAGGAGCGGCCACTGCACTCCAGTCTGGGTGACAGAGTGAGACTCCAACTCAAAAAAAAAAGAAACAACTGAAATATTGGTAAATAATTATGTAAACCGGGTGTGGGGAGGCTGAAGTGGAAGTTTTCTAAAATTCTTGCAATTTTAACTTTTTATTCTGTTAAATTAAGTGTGCATGGCAAAATTTTAATGATCATACTTTTTAAAAAGTAAAATGTATATCTCAAACCAGTAGAGAAAAAAGTTAAGAAAAGAAATGTAGGAACATAGAACTCAGTGATCTATCACAGAAACAAAGAACAGAGTACCATATGGTTTCTCTCATAAGGGGATCCTGAACATTTAGCATAATACTATAAGAAAGGGATTGGCAGTAGCAGGATACTGCTGGGGTGGGTAGGTAGGAGGGGTCACAATATCAGTAAGGGTACCTGATTTCAAACCAGGCAAAGTGGGGACCAAGAAGGGACCCAAACTTTATCTGTATGATGTCCACTTGTATACCTAATACTGAATTGTACCCCACATCTTTAAAATAAAATATAAAAAAGAAAAATAGAACAAATAGAATTAAGAAATTAAAACAGTAGAAAAATTAACTAATTTTTCCAGTTAAAAGACACAGTTTGCAAAATTAGATTATTTTAAAAAGCCATATTTCAGTGACAAAATACACATGAAACATAAACTCAAAAAATCAAAAAGTAAAAGGATAGGAAAATATACATCTAGCAAATACCAATAAAAATAAAGCTGATGTCAGTATATTAATAAATATCACAAAATGTTGATTTTTAATACAAAGTACCTTTAGAGAGGATTCATTACATATATCAATAATATATATTTAACAATTTAAAGCATAGGTGCATACTTAATAAGATAGTCTCAAAATATATAAATCAAAAAATGGCTAGATCCCTCAAGAGAAATGGACAAACCACCACAAAGGAATATTTAAATTATCAGTATATCAAGCAGACATAAAAATATGAGCAAAAATTAAATACACAATCAATATATTTGATCTAATGAAATGATATCAAATTATGCACACTTAGATAATACACACTACCTCAAACATACAAAGAACACTTACAAAAATCGATTATGTACTAGGTCAATTTCAAAGGACATGTATCAAAGATACCATTTTTTTTTACCATAACAATTAAATTAGATGTTGTTAACAAAAGGTAATATTTTTGAATTCTCCCAGATATGGATATTTAAAAACACATGTGAAATAACTTATGGGTCAAAGAAGAAATCATACTGTAAACTAAAAAATACTTAGAATGAAATAATAAAGGAAAACATTAAGATACAATAGAAAATCAGAAATTTCATAAATTGGTTCTATAAAAATCTTAACAAAATAGACAAACTTCTGGAAAATTTTCAAGAAAAACAGAAAGCACAACAAACAATATGAAGAATGAGAAACAAAACATAACTACAGTTACATTAGAAATGAAAAAGGTAACAGGAACATCTTATCAACAGCTTTATACCCTTAAAGTTGAAATGGATTCAGAACTGAGAACATTTGTGATACTATGACTTCTTCACTAAGGCTGTAGACCACGTATGTCAGCTTGAGTTTTCTGTTCGAGGAAATTTAACCTGGAAAGCATGACGTTGTAGACAATAAATAACTTTAGTACTTCAGAAAATTTCCACAGACCAACGTTTCTGAGACAACAGACTGTGCCTTTTGGCAATTAGCTTGCAGGTATCAACTACAGTTTTACTTACCAAGAGTCACTTCAAGATCCTCTCTTCTGTGTCCACTAATCTTAAGCAATTTTATCTCAAATTTGCAATCCCAATTAGTTACCTGCCTTGAAAGACCCATGTTATACTTTGAACTTTGACTCAAAAATGTCATCAATATTCCACTTCTGATTTCTCCTTTTTGAGGCACTGCTAAAATTCTGTCAAAGTAATGTTCTCCAATACTGCAATACATTCTAGTAAAACTTTTGCTTTAGTAACGGATTTGGTGATGTTTTGGGGAGTTCAAAAGAATACACTTCCTCTTTTTGTGAAACTCAACATAAAATATAAAGATTCTGGAAGCTTCTCAATTTACCCACATATTTGTCTTTTCAGGTGCTCTTCATTCATTCTGGCATATTCTATGTGCCACAGCAAGTCACAAGGACAGCCTGGTTCAAAAGTTAAGGAAATAAATAACACTTCTTGATTCAAGGAGTTGTAAATTCAGCTTGCAAAGAGGAGTGCAGGCAGAAGGGATGAAGAAGTGTGGTTATTTTTGCAATTTACCACAGGGATGGGAAAATCACCTAACTCTCCTTTTAGTGGGGAGGGAACCGAAATCCCTAGATTAGAGATTAATTAGCTTGCCAAAGGTTATACAACAGTTAGATGGTAGCACTTCTCTTCATTCCACTTCTAGATGTTCCTCTTCAGGGCCTCTCCCAGGTGTTCCTCAGTTTCTAGCACGTATGTCAGTGTATTGACATAGCAGGTACTTAGCAAATATAGGATTAATGAATGCCTACATTTTAAAGGGAAGAACTAAATCAATTACTTAGAACTTCTAACTCTGATATTTCAATCTTCAAGTGAAATATTCAGATGTATTTGTATAGCATAAAAGGTATAACGGTTTGGGGGTTTGAATCCCTTCATTCTCCTCATAAAAGAAGACACAGAATCATCAGGCATGATGTCCTTAAAATATTCTGATTATTTTATGATTTTGAAAGTAATATAGAGCCAACACCATGGAAGCCTTTCTGAATTCTTTCCGTCTTCCGACTCCAAGGGAGCCTAGTGGGTTCCTGGAAGAAAAATTGGGAATGGGAAGGATAGGGTAGACCCCCCTTATAGAACTCTTCAGCAGCTTTGTACTCTGGAGCTGGCCTATGGTCGACTTCTAGGAATTCATTAAGATTTCTAGTTTGGACTTCCTAGTGGCTCTGCTCCTGTTAAGCTTCTGGCCTGTTTAACTCCCATTTATGATTGAGAACATGGGGTATTCGGTTTTTTGTTTCTGTGATGATTCCGAAGCATCCGTAAATTCCAATAACAGGATTAAATCTATCAGCTAATCAAATCAAGTTTCTTGTGTACTGTATGCCTTTTCTTAATGTTTAATATTAGGTTGGGGGCGTGGAGAAGGGGAAACCACTAATTATGCATGCACATACTGTTATGTAGAGAACGTTCACATACAATGCTTAAATAGCTTTTGTAGGTAATCATATCCCCTTAGACTTTGGATGGAATGATTAGACCGTAAAAGTTGCTATTCTCAAAAGTTCAATTTATGAAAATATTTGAATTTGCTAGTTTCAACTTTCATTAGCATCATCAGAGGATAAAAACCTGTAGATTCATGCCAATATAATTGTAAATGATTACATTGATATTCCTTTTTATCCCCAAATAGTTTATAAATTTTCTTTTTTCTTTCTTCATTTTATAAAAAGTGAAAAACAGCATTTAACATAAAGCTTCATTACATATTAAAGGATAGAAAAATGTGAGCGGGTAAGCAATGAAGTTGAAAAGGAAAAATTTGATGCTAGGGAATATGTGCTTGATAGAAGAAAACAAGAATACCTCCTTAGGCTTCAACAATAACTCAGTTTCTCAATAGCTAGCTGTGTTATGATTCAGAGATAGTAAATAAAAATATTTTATAAATAATTATCAGTTTGGAAAACTATCATTTGCCTAATAGGTCTTGCATTTCCAAAGCATCATAGTATCACAGAAAAAAAAATATAGTTATGTACAGGCTGTCACTGGGATACAGACCATCAACACTCAAAAACTCCCTGTATATAATAATGCATTAGTTTTGAAGTTTTTGTCAATTTTTCAATAACTCTACTGCTTCTGCAGCAAACTTCTACAAATCTATCATTAGGGACTCTTTTGTCAATCATTACTATGATAGAAGAATTGTGTAGTATGGAATTTCTTTCTTCTTGTGGGATGGAGAGTGAAGATAATGAAGGAATTTTTTTCTGAAAAATCACATTTGCACTTTGTATAACTGATTTCAATCTTTCATTAATTTTTAAAAATAGTTATTGAGTATTTACTGTGTGGTTGGCATAAAGATGATAAATCTCTACCTTCAAGGAGATCATTGGGTATATAGCAGAGATATAGAGATAGATTCTCAGATCAATTGAAAATATTCAGTTATAGTTGGATATTTATATGTATTCATTTAATTATACAATAATTTGTGTTTTTTATTTGATGTCTTTATAATTAATTTTTAAGGAGCAGTGATTTTATTTCAAAGTTGTTTCGATGTTGAGAAACTCAAATATTTGCAGTATAAGATGTTTGTTATACTGAAAAGGCAGCAAATATTGTGTGTTTTCACTTCATTACTGGATACCCGACAACCCTAAAGGAAACGGGCACGGGACATGGTGGTGGCTCTAAGGAGAAGCGCCAGACACTGTCTGGGGACTAGGTCATCAGAAGCCTTCCATGAGAGAGAATTCAATGGCCTGACTGATTCTTAAAGGATGAGGAGCCATTTCCTGGTCAAAAGGGTGGGTTTGGAAATGGAAAGCAAGGGTATGCTAAGCTGAAGCGATCTCAGAGCAAAGGAAAAAACAGTGGAGAGTTCAGAGAACCATAAACAGCTTGGGGTCATTAGAGCATAAAGTTCTGCAGGAAATGATGAAAAACAGGCTGAAGAGTTAGGCAAGAAGAGAGCCTGGACTTTACTTGTCAGGAATGACAAACATGGAATTTCTTTCTTCTTTTGGGATGGAGGGTGAAGATAATGTACGAATTTTTCCTGAAAAATCAAATTTCCACTTTGTATAACTGATTCCAGTCTTTCATTAATTTTTAAAAATAGCTATTGAATGTTTTCTGTGTGGTTGGCATAAAGATGATAAATCTCTACCTTCAAGGAGATCATTGACCCATCCTGTCATCCTGACAGAAAATTAGTGAATATCTTAAGGGGTTACTGCCACTGCCAGATTTGTGACCTAGAAAAGAAAGAAAAAAAAAGAATCACTGTGCTTCATTCATTGTGGAGAAAGAATAGAAAGGAACAGTGTTTTAGGCAGGGAGTACAAGGAAACTGCTGTGGTCATTCACGGGGCAGATGATAATGTCCTTAGACATAATGGATAACTGTAGAGCTATTACTTTTCAGTTGCATTAAGGGTTAAACAAACTTTTAAATCCCAGCTCTTTACACAATGTTGCAGACATATAGATTGTTTGCCCAGTAATGGTTCCCCACTCCCTTCTTAATTTTGTTATCTCTTCCCTGGTATTGAGTAACCATCTGCTTCTGGAGAGGCTGAACATCCTCTCCATACAAAGAGAGCTAAATTTTATTAGTTGAAGCAAATCATGGTATTTCTATTCCCAAAGATGTACTATAAAGATTTGAGGAAAAGACTTCTTAAAAATGGCCTCAAGACAGGAACTGGATCTTCTTCTGGACTTCAAATATTTTTGTAGAAGATGTGATGAAGGGGGATGCTACAGCCACTTTGAGATCAAGAGTGGATGGTTTTAGGACAAAAACCAATATTGTGGAAATGAAACAGCAGAAATATGGCGACAAGCCGGGTCTTTGATGACTATGTTAAAATGGTGAATTATTTAGCCCTAGAACTTTCCTATCTCTTGACTTGCCATGTAACACACAAAAAATTCACTTGCCACCTAATACATTTTTCTTTGAATTGTCTGCTACTTGCAGCCAAAGGTATTTACATATGTGAAAATATATAGCTGAATTTCAAAAATATCCAACGTGTAAATTTTCTTTGGAAAGTTGCAATAAAAAATGTACAGGGAGATCTCGTGTAGCTTTTACCTAGTGTTTCTAAGTGATAACACCTTAAATAACTATGGTACAATAGCAAAGTCAATAAATTAATATTGGTGCAATCCACAGGACTATTCAGATTTCAAAAAAAATTTTTTTTTTTTTTGAGTTGGAGTCTCACTGTCGCCCAGACTGGAGTGCAGTGGCCGCTCCCGGCCCCCGCAGCCTTGACCTGCTGGGCTCCGGCGATCCTTCCGCCTCAGCCTTCCAAGTAGCTGGAACTACAGGCGCACGCTTCCATGCCCGGCTAATTTTTTGATTTATTGTAGAGATGAGGTCTCGCCTGCCCAGGCAGATCTCGAACCCGCGGGCTCAGACAATCCACTCACCTCAGCCTCCCAAAGGTGCGGGATTACAGGCTGAGCCACCGAACCGGCTCTCAAAAATTTTATATGCACTTGTTTGTGTATGTGTGTTTGTGTGTGTGTGTGTGTGTGTGTGTGTGTGTAGCATGTATTTGATTTTTATCACATGTGTAGATTTATGTATCTGTAGTTACAGTTAAGATTAGAACTGTTCTGTCACCACAAGGCTCCTTTGTGCTGTTCCTTTATGGCCATATCCATCCTCTTTTTCTTGATCCTCAATTTCTAACTCTTGAAACTACTAATCTGTTCTCTATGTTTATAATTTTTCTATTTTGAAAATGCTTTACGAATGGAATCATACAGCATGTAATCTTTGCACTTCTTTTTTCCATTCAGCATCTTTCAACAAATGGTGCTGGAAACATTGGTTATTTACATGCAAAGAATGAAGTTAGACCCTTACCTTATACCATGTACAAAAATTCACTCGAAATGGAGCAAAGATCTAAACATAGGACTTAAAATTATAAAGCTCTTAGAAGAAAACATAGGGCAAAATCTTTACAACATTGAATTTTGCAATGATTTCTTAGCTACGACACAAAAGACAGGCAACAAAAGCAAAAGCACTCCAATTAGACTTCATAAAATTAAATTTTTTTGTGCATCAAAAGACACTATCAACAGAGTGAAAAGGAAAGGGTAATCTACATAGTGGGAGAACATATTTGCAAATCATATATTTATATTTCTATCCAGGATATATAGAAAACTCCTAAAACTTAACAACAAACTTTTTCAAAAATGGGAAGAGGACTTGAATATACATTCAAAGAATATTTACAAATCACGAAAAGCATAAGAAAATATGATCAACATCACTAACCCTTAAGGAAATGCAAATCCAAATCTCAATGAAATATCACCTCACGCCCATTAAAATGGCTACTATTTAAAAAACAAACAAACAACAAGCCGGGCTCAGTGGCTCAGCCTGTAATCCCGCACTTTGAGAGGCTGAGGTGAGTGGATTCCCTGAGCCCGCGGGTTCGAGACCAGCCTGGGCAACTTGGTGAGCCCTCATCTCTACAATAAATCAAAAAATTAGCCGGGTGTGGTAATGCGCATGTAGTTCCAGCTACTTGGAAGGCTGAGGCAGAAGGATCGCCGGAGCCCAGCAGGTCGAGGCTGTGGTGTCTGAGAGTCTGCCACTGCACTCCAGTCTGGGTGACAGAGTGAGACTCCAATTAAAAAAAAAACAGCCAAAAAACCCCCAAAACAAACAGAAAATAATAAGTGGTGAAGATACTGGAACCCTTAGGAACTGTTGGTGAGAATGTAAAATGGTGGTACAGTCACTGGAAAGCAGTATGGTGATTCTTCAAAAATCTTAAATAGAGTATGACCCAGTAATTCCACTTCTGGATATATATCCAAAAGAATTTAAAGCAGGATATTTGTATACATTTGTTGTATCAGCAATTACTCCTGATAGCTAAAACGTGGAAGTGACCTAAATGTCCATCAACAGATGAATGGATAAGCAAAATGTGGCATAGAATGGAATATTACAATATTATTACAATATGCTATTACAATGGAGTATTATTCAGCCTTAAAAAGTAAAGCAATTCTTATATGATGCACAACATGGATGAACCTTGAAAGTGAAACCAGACACAAAAGTAAAAAATAGTGTATGATTCCTTATGTGAGTTGCATAGAATAACCAAATTTAATAGAAACAGAAAGTACAATAGTGGTTACCAGAGTCTGAGTACGAGAGGTAATGAAGAACTAGTCTTGTTCTCTGCATTGTTTATCTGCCTTGATTTGCCATTCTGGGGGCTTGTTTTCGTTCTCGCCTTTCAAATTAAAGATTTTCTTCAAACGTGGAATGATTCATGGTCATATGTCCATATTTAAGAGATAGGTACCAGAAGCTGATTGGATATTCTGGATATAAAGGCAGGTTTTGTTGAACTTTGGTCTTCACTGTAGGATGATTTGGTTGTGTTGTTTCAATGCAGATCCCCAGCTGCCAGAATCTATAGGTCCGATTTCTTCAGTTGGTCAATTTCTCTAGAGAGGAATCCTATATGCTCTCAACTGTTAGTAAAGTCCATGCTTTCTGCATGGCACTACCTTGATTAATTAAGCATTAAAACAGAGTTGTAGTTTGGGAAAGGTAGAGATCAATTATTGGAAAAGTTGGGGGAATCTTCATAGATGGAGTAGGGCATGGAATTAGCTCAAAAGACAAATAGGCAAGATAGAAACTGAGATGAGAGAGAATAAAACTGAACAGTAATTAATTTTGTAGTTCAGAAATAGGAATGATTACTTTTAGCTGATGTAGTGTTAGCTTAGAACTGACTAAGACGTGAATATAGAATGAAGTCTTATTAAGCAGTTTGTGACTTTAGTAAGTTATTAATCTCAAGACTCAATTTCTTCACTTGAAAAACCGGGGAAGATTATCTCTACAGTCCTTCTAGGTCTAAAGTTTCTTTACTATCAAGATCATAAAAGTCATCATATAACTTTTCCAATGATAAGTTATAATTAGTGAGTTCATGGTTCATGATATAGTTCATGGGTATGGATCTAGGAGCTTTGAAATGACCCAACTAAAAACATAAGTTACAGAGAATGAACTGACTTTATAGTTCATTTTATATACATGCTACCTTAAAAAAAAATCTATCCACTTGCTGTATGTAAGTATACTATGATGTTTTCCTCTAGTATAGTAAAAAACTAAAACCTGAAACTAACCATTCTGAAATTCTGATCTGTTTAGAACCTTTGCATATAGACAGAGGATATCACTGAAGAAGGAAAATAAGTCTCTTTTCTCCATTAATATATAACTTTGCCATTCCTTCATGGAGGAATTTGTTCACATTAATTTGTTACATAAACATTTTGTGTATACTATATGTCAGATGTGGTGGTTGCAGAAATGAAAAGCATAGTCACTGCCTTCCAATAATTTATGGCCTAGTGGGGAAGGCAGTTCAGTAAACCATCGAATGTTTTACAGTCTTACACTATGGAGGCATAGAAACGGAGGCCTTATAATTGGTGTTTGTTCTGGCTTTCCCAGCACCACTACCTTCCTGGATTTTTCTCTGGGATTCTTTTCTATTCCTTGTATTTTGAGATTCAAACCTGACCAATTAGAACATCATATACTTTGAGGGTTTTTTTTTTTTTTTTTTGCCATTTCAGAAATATATACAATTTTTATTTGTCAATTGTACATATATGCAATAAAGCTGAGGGAAAACAATAAGTAAGCAAAGAAAATAGTAAACAGTGAAATTTAAATAAACATTGTATGAAAAGAAGGACAAATGGAGATTAGGCCATTAGTGAGTTTTTTTTTTTTTTTTTTTTTAATTGAGAACATTATATACTTTGGACCACAGTGATGGGTTCAGGGACAGTCCCATGATCCAAGTCAAGCTAGTGTGTTATAGCCAGAAGCAATCCCGGGATGCAGCATAGCACATTCAGTGAACGGCAGATTATTTGGCTATGGTTGGAAAACTGTCTGAACAAGAAAAGTTAAGAGATGAGGCTAAAATTATAGGCAGGAACAGTTTAATGAAGTTCCTTGTGTGCTATGCTGGAGAATTTCGACTTTTTTTTTTGGAAAGGATGGGGAGCTACTTAGTGATTTTAAGCAGGGAGTTCACATCACATTTACGCTTCAGAAATACTAATCTGGTAGGAGTGTGAATGATGGCCTGGGGGAAGATGAAGCAGAGAGTGAGAAAATTAATAAAGATGCCATAGTAGTTGTCCAAATCAGAGGTAATGAGGGACCTGAACCATGGGAATGGCTGTGGGAACAGGGAAGCCTACAGGCATTGTGGGGGTGTTCCCTACCAGTTCCCCAGAAGACACATCTGAATGAGGTAACATGGCAGCAAGGCTTTCCTTGAGAAATTGTGTTCTGGCTACATCAAAAAAATGTACCAATTTTCAGGGAACAAAAGCAAAATAAAGCTTCACTTAAGATTGTGTTCTTAAAAGTTTAATGTGCATAAAAATCCTCTGGGGATATTTGTTCAGTAGTTCTGGGGTAGGATCTGAGATTCTGCATTTCTTCCTTTTATTTATTTATTTATTTATTTGAGTTGGGGTTTCACTCCTGTCACCCAGGCTGGAATGCAGTGGCACGACCATGGCTCACTGTAGCCTCAACCTCCTGGACTCAGGAGATCCTTCTGCCTTAGCCTCCCAAACAGTTGGGAGTGTACCATCACGTCCAGCTAATTTATTTTTTGTAGAGATGAGGTCTCGCTATGTTGCACAAACTGCTAACTCCTGGGCTCAACTGCTAACTCCTGGGCTCAAGCAATTCTCTCACCTCAACCTCCCAAAGTGCTGGGATTACAAACATGAGTCACTGTGTTTGGCCTGAGATTCTGCATTTCTAACAAACTTCCAGCTGATGTTGGTTCTGCTGGTCTGCAGACTACATTTTAAATGACAAAGGCTTAGAATTTTTCGAGGTTTGAGTAGACCATTCGAGTAAAAATTCTAGTGAGCTGTAGATGTAGAGGCTAGATTTTAGGAGAGAGAGACCTGGGTGGTGAATATTTGGGAGTCATTAGCACATAGGAGATTTTGATGCCACAGTATGAGGATCATGGTCCAGGAATAGTGTTTGGAGAAAAAGAAAGAGAAGTCTAAGAATAGGCCATGGGAAATGCCAGCATTTAAGGGGCAGCTGGAGGATGAAGCTCAAAAAGTCGAGAATAGTAAATGAATGTGGAAGACCAACGAGGCTTTTCAATGAGAAGCTTCTAACGCCCAGGCTTACTATATAAACAATAGCTACCGTTTACTGAGGCATTCTATTCCTGGCACTGTGCTAGGGGTTTCAACTTTTCTCTAAAACACGGGGTGTAAGAAATGTCACATTAAAAAATTTCTCTAACCACACCCCATGCCCTGAGCTGGTGGAACATTTATTTGGGGTCATTATTAGGACTCTTCACACCCAAAATTGTATGAAAATTTTAGCGGTTTTATTCGAGTACACTTGGAAAAAACTCTCTAGTCTTCGTTTAATGCTGGTTACTGCTAATATTCTCGTTTCCTCACATTCATCCCTTGCAGGTGAGCTGCCTTCCTGATCAACGTCAGGCTTGGGCATAGGGGTCTGGGTCGTGTGGAATCTCTGATGGCAAGCATGCAGCTTCCCTATCGGTGCTACGCATTCATTCCCACCTAGGTCTTGCCATTTCCCTCGTCTATTGGGTTTCTGATAGTCATAGAATCTGCAACCCTCCTTTTGTTCCAGCTGGTTGCCACTGACCTCAGCCAAACGCGAAAGCTTCTAACCTCTCTCAACTTTATGAAAACAGAATTAAGCCAGGCTCGGTGGCTCAGCCTGTGATCCCAGCACTTTGGGAGGCTGAGGTGAGTGGACTGCCTGAGCTCGCGGGTTCGTGACCCACCCGGGCAACTTGGCGAGACCTCATCTCTACAATAAATCAAAAAATGAGCCGGGCATGGTAGCGCGTGCTTGTAGTTCCGGCTACTCGGAAGGCTGAGGCGGAAGGATCGCCGGAGCCCAGCAGGTCGAGGGTGCGGTGGCCGGGAGCGGCCACTACACTCCGGTCTGAGCGACAGTGAGACTCCAACTCAAAAAAAAAAAAAAAAAAAAAAGAAAACAGAATTAGTTCAACGCGCACAGGTGTTCCTGGTGGAGGCCTTTTTATTCTGTCCGGAGGCCAGGGAAGTACCACATCTTGCGCCAGAGTGAACAAGGGGATAATAGCCAATCATTCTTCTGCATCTTTTACAGCACTGATAACAGATCCAATTCTTAGTATCTTCACACATAATCTTACATCACATGCATTGTGCTCTGAGAAGCCTACGACTTCAAGGATGGGTAATTCCTACTTTACATCCCGAAGCTTGGATGAATTTAGAAGTTTGTTTCAAGGCACCCAGCGGTTAAGTAACCATGTAGGAGTTATAAACCATAGTGCATTCTCTGGACCAATGAGAGGGCATGGTACGATCACAGCTCCTATCCCAATTCCTTGCTCGAGGACACATGTGAGTGGCAGTGACTGGACAAATCAGGAAACCCCATATACAGGCGGGAATAGTCTCCGTGTGTGCGCCTCGGATAGAGGGCTGGGGTTTCTTTCATCCTCACTGCAACGCTACAATCCCGATTTTACGATGAAGAAACTGAGGTTCAGAGCGCGATGGTAACTTGCCTGCGGCCACAAAGCCAGAACCCTGTTTGCTGGATCCCAATAAGCGCTCTCTCGGTTACACCAAACTGACGTGGCCAACGCTAGGCTCGGATTATCACCCCCTGGCACACTCCTATACAAACATACCCTTCGACTTAGAAGCCCTCCTTACGAAAAACGAAACACCCAAACCCCAAAAAAGTCGGTACATGCGCAGTCCTGCGCCCGAACTCCACCCACGGCCTCAGCCCTGCTCAGCACGCATGCGTCAGGCGGCTTCTTCCGCCCCCGCCCCTTTCCTCCGCGCCCTTCCCGCCACTCCCCACCCCTTTCCCGCCCGGATATTATTTTAGTTTTGCCGGATGTTGTTGTGGGTCCGAGAGACGCGTGAGGAGCTGCTACGTCATCACCAGGCACGCTCAGAAAACATGGCGGCGGCGGGTGTTGTGAGCGGGAAGGTAAGTAACGGCTCCGGTGGATACTCCTGCTTTCTTCTGGGACTGGCGTGCTTTTGCTCCCTGGTGGCCCACCGAAGGAGGGACCCGAGGGCCTTTCTGCATCAGGAACAGCCTGTGGCACGTAGGGGGAGAGGACTGGGTGGTGTCAGCTGTTTTCTCAAGAATGCCAGTGCAACCAGGAGGTTGAAGACCCGGCTCTTGCTCCAAGGCTACCTAGGCCTCGGCGCTCTTCTGCTCTGCTCCAGAGCGGAGAGACTTCTGTTCGTATTATCTTCACAAGGGGCAGGTGGTTTTCTAGTTCCTCCCCAACCCCCCCTCCCCGACTCGCTTTTTCTTGTCTACTCTTTGATTCCAGCGTCTTTTCTATCTTTGAAGCGTTAAACGTGACTTGTCCCATTTTTTTGCTCCATTTTGGGGAGGACACCTATGCCTCTTTTGAGCAGAGCTGAATAGGTGTTAGATAGCTGTGCGCTTAGAAGAAAAGTGTGTATTGAGTCTGTTTTACGAAACTGCCGAGTTGATTGGGGTTGTGAACGGCAGGGCAGGATTCCACTGAGAGAGCTGGAGATTTACGTCATCCTGCGCTTGTCTATTCAAATATTTATTTCCTAGAGGTCTCCGTGGTGTTTCCGTGGGGGTCATCGGTCGTGATGTTTTACGGAGGTGGTCGGTGATACCTCGTAGTTCGTTAGAAACTAGGATTAGGTGCGGAGGAGATTTCGTTGTATAGTATTTGTCTGCTCACGTTGCGAGGACACATCTTATCCATAGTTAGCTTTATGACACGCCACTGGTAGCATTTCCCAGGCAGGGTATTTCATAAACTGCTGGGACTGATTGGTAATGGCTCATCTAATATAAGGGCTGTTTACTCGTGGCAGATAGCTTCCTCTATTTCTTGAGTTTCAGTCATATTCGCCCTGTGACCTTCTTTACCCAATTTTGAATTTGACAGCGTTTGTGGTTTGATGTATGTCGTATACTAGACTAGGCGACTGAGTAACAAATACGGATTTGGCTTTGGTGTTAATCCGAAGTGTGACCTTGAAAAATTGTGCAATTATGACTTTGTCCTTCATATTCTCTATCTGCAGAATGAAAGATGCCAATAATTATTTCTTGTATTGGAGTTTTTAGGATTACATGAAATATAAAAAGCATTAACACATTACATATTTGTACATACTGGCTGTTTTAAATGATAGGTGGGCATCCTTTTTTGGATTATTCATGCTCCTTGGTTGTCTTGTCAGTTTTTGTCTTTTTATATTCAGGTTAGATGCTGATATTTTGCTTGACTCACTACATATTAGAAGGTTATTTGTTTTGATTTTCCATCTTGACTGATCCAATCTAGGACTTTCCAAGAAATGCCATGTCTCTCAGGTTTGGATTGTTTTTGAAAGAACCAATGAAGCAGGATTGTGGATTAAGACTTTTTTCACTCTTTCCTTGTAACCACTACCTCTCATAGTCTGACTTCTTAAAATCAGACTTATATTTCATAACTCTGCTTCATAACTTCATTTATTCTCATTCATTGAAAATTCACACCTGTTCCCATCACTCCACTGAAACTATTTTTCTCTGCCAAAATCTGCTTGTTTCCCAAGTAATACTGTCATGACCAACAAAACCCACTTAATCTTCTCTCAGTAAGTTCAGATAAGATTTTATGGCATCATCATTTGCTTGGTTGCATGTTAAACAGTTTTAGAGGCATCCATTTCTATAACAATATCTGATAAATAACCAAGTCCTACTAGTTTTAACTTAAGGAGATTTCTTAAATTTCTTGCATCTTCTTTACTCTCAATGTATATAGTTCACTTTAGTCGGCCTCTATCTAGTCTCGAATTCGTGACTAATTTTCCTCCTTTTCTACAGTCTTCTGCCCCGTCTCTTCTCCACACTATCACTAGGGTTATTTTTCTGATGCACAAATTTGATTATCTCCTGCTTTTAAAACAAACAAAAACAGATAAACGCTTCACTTTTTTTTTTTTTTTTTTTGATTCTGGGTCTCATTCTGCCACTCAGACTGGAGTGCAGTGGCACAGTCATGACTTCTCGCAGCCTCAGCCTCAACCTCCTGGGCTCAGACGATTCTTCCGCCTCAGCTTCCCTAGTAGCTGGAACTGCATGTGCATGCCATCACGCCCAGCTAATTTTTGATTTTTTTTTTTTCCCTCGTAGAGATGGGAGTCCCTCTATGTCGCCTTGGTTGCTCTCAAACTCCTGGGCTAAAGCGATCCTCCCACCTTGGCCTCAAAGTGCTGGGATTACAGATGTGAGCCATACACTTGGCCAACCCTTCACTTTTTTACTGCTAGCATAAAATAATAATCAAAGGCCGGTGCGGTGGCCCAGCCTGTAATCCCAGCACTTTGGGAGGCTGAGGCAAGAAGATTGCCTGAGTCCAGGGATTCGAGAGCAGCCTGGGCAACTTGGTGATACCTCATCTCTACAATAAAGAAAAACTAACCGGGCATGGTGGTGTGCATCTGGAGTTCCAGCTACTTGGAAGGTTTAGCTACGACTTAGATTTCCAGGGGAGTGAATGTTAATCAAGGCTCACAAGAATCACTTGTGATACAGATTCTGGGCTACCAGCCTTATTGTATTAGAATCTCTCAGTGTTGAGATCTAGGATATAATTTTTCTTATAACTCTATTTGTTTTTGAACTTGGAGTTAGAAGAAGTTGTCATGTGGAGAAGCAGTGTAAGGTAATGTTTAAGACCTTGGACTCTGGAGCGAAACTGGTTTCAGAAACAAACTTTACCATTTACAGCTGACTTCAGTTAAATTACTTAACCTCTCTGTGCTTCAGTACCCTTATCGTAGTATGATAGCAGTGCCTATTTTATGGGATTGTTATGAGGAGTAATAAGTAAGTATGTTAGAACAAAGCTTGATACATAGTAGATGCTGTGTAGGTGTTATTCATTATCTCAGGTTTTCTGTAAATCTTTGGTTGAATATGGCAGAATATTAAAGATTTAGAATATAGTTTTTGGTGTGGCTGTGAACTTTGTTTTCAAAGTTATATCTCTTTTGAGTTCTCATTTTAGGAATTGAAAAATACCTTGTTTTAGAAGTCATATAGTAGTTGATAATGGATGGAAAAAAATCATCAAAATAGGGCAGTGGTTAAGAAGATAGAGCTAATTGCCTAGGTGCAAATCCTGGCCACACTGCTTTATAGCTGTGTGGCTTTGGGAAAATTTCTTAACTCTCCTGTCCTCAGGTTTCTTATTTGCAAAATAGGGATATTATACTTTCATCAAGGAGCTGTAGGGAGGATTAAATGAGTTAATATTTGCAAAGCAAATAGTGTTTGGCATCATGTAGGTGCTTGATAAATGTTAGCTGCTATTACTATTGTTAAGGAAGATCTTTCAGATTGTCTTATGATTGTAAAGTTAGTATGGGTTTGGAAATAGTTGAATGTTTATGCTGGCAGTTTTTCATGAAGAAATTAAGGCTGCTTACAAATGTAAAAAATAGTTATTTAAAAAATTAGAATGCAAAAGGAAGCAGAAGGAAAGGAAATAAAGTTAGGAAAGACAACGGAACTGGAAATACAATTATTAAATAAACTGTGTTAGTGAGCTGCAGTTTGGCTATGAGAATTATAGCAGCCAAAGTAAAGAGGGAAACCTAATCAACTGTAAGAATTGCAAGATCTATAGTAAAATAATAAAAAACAAAATCCCCTAAAATACTAGTTTCTGGGTATTAGGCCAGAATAAATATTCTTCTGTGGGTTCTTTCCACTATGTAATATAATTAATGTGATTGTATAGCATACTGTATCCTTTTGGTAAAAGAAAAAAAGGACCCTATAATGCCTCTAGTAGGCTTGTTTCATTCCATTGGGCAGTTCAGTAAGTATAGTAGGCTTGTTTCATTCCATTGGGCAGTTCAGTAAGTATAGGATACCAATAAGATGTACAGTATTCACTTATCTGATGATTTGGCTATATTCAAGAGTAGGTGTTTGTCAGCACGTGTAGGTGGATTTGAGCCTACATATGTATTATTTTTCTCAGTTAAGCTTTTGAAAATTAGAACTCCGAATAGTTTGTGGGGTTCAGCTATTCTGTGTTGCTATAAAAGTGTAGAATTATATGTTTTAGCAATCAACCAAAAGGGGAGAAGAGTGACATTCTTTAGTGAATATTGAGGAGAGAGTTTGGGACACTGACTATGAAGGCCATCCTGTTTCTGATCTAACAGGTGAACAGAATTGTATTAACAGATGAGTTGATTTTACTTATCATTGAGAAGGAGAAAAACATGAAATAGTCTTTGTCATTATGCCAGTGCCCCTGATGATTAGTTATTGTAATTCATTTACTCAACAAATATTTATTAAGCAACTAATTTTTCCAGACTCTATTAGACAGTGAGATATAGCAAATAGCCCTTGATCTTGGAAATTATAGACTTCAGTTTTTCCAAAGGAAACATTCACTAACAGTTACCCCCTCACCTATTTTTAGTGAATGTTTATATTTTGAAGACCTGTAGTCTTACTAATCATCCTGAGGTCAGATCCTGAAATGTTTCACCTGCATCTGTAATGTAGGTCCTGGCACACAATAGGTATTCACAGAAGAGGAAAAGGCAAGAAGGTAGAGAAAATGAGAAAGGATCAGATTGAGAGAAATGGGTTCACTAATAACTCTTTTGCTTCAGAGTTGTCAAATCCTATTGTAGTATACTTCCATTCAGTTTAGGTTTTTCTGTAATTAGAATTTTGTCCTATTGAAAATAACCTGAAACAATTGGGAAATCAGGTGTTAGTTTTTCCTAAATTAGGTTTTTTTAAACGGAACTTGTTTTTTGTTAGAACTTATTTTGTAGCTTAAAATTGACTGTATCCAGTTCCTTTCAGATTTGCTCATATTCTGTGACATTTTTGTGCTTTAGAAAGGTGAATAATTTTAGTGCCTAGATTTTCCTGGATAATTTTTCTTTTCTTAGACTAGATTTTATAACATGATAGTTACCTAGGATATAATAGGAGATTGTCTTCTTTTTTAATTTTCTGGCATTCTTTAGTTTAACAAATATTTTAGTACCTGTTATGTATAGTTCTTTGTATACAGGGGTTGTGAAACAGACTATTTGTTGACATACTATAGTAGTTTGCAATTTTAAGTTATTTAAATTTGTGAATTAATTAAAGCATGACTTTTTGAAAAATGAGTATGTTAAGTCTTTGCTTTGATGAGAAATATGAGCTAGACTAGATGAGAGATTATAATCCAACTTTTTCATTTTCACTTTTTGATGGAAAGAAATCCTTATGAACCCTCCTTATTGTACTGTAATGCAAATGTCATTGTCAGTATATAAGGGAAGCCGTTTATTTAGTATTGTTGTATCTCTTCAGACTCCTAAATTGTTTCTGTCTACTGTCGACATCCTTAAGAGATGATATGGTAGTTCTATGATCTTCCCTTCCTTGATAGTTGTATCATTCTCTATATCTCAAAGGCTCACTCTTTACTCTGAGAATTTCCATGATGTGTTACCTTCACAACCACCTGCATTCTACATTTTTTTTTTAGTTCCACAGTCATTACTGATTAACATATCCCAAATAAAACTCGTTTACTTTCTTCCACTTGTACTCCCTATCTCAGTAAATAACCTCATCTACTCAGTTTTGTCCTTCACGTCTCTCCCTTCACTTCCTACATCTAATTAGTCACAAAGTCCTGTCATTTTGTGATCAATTAGATGATCACAAATATTTTTCTAATCCATCTGCCTTTCCTCATTCCCACTGCCACTGCCTTAGTTCAAGTCACCATGAATTTGTCTCTCTCTGGATTATTGCAGCTGTTCATTCTTGACCCTGAAGCTCACTTGTTGGCTTAGAAAAGGCAAGTTTGACTATGACATACCCCTGCTAGAATTCTTGTGACTTTTGTCTTCAGGATAAATCTCAAACTCCTAAATTCTTTAGTGTGACTTATAAAATCCTCTATAATCTGAACTGGTCTCTATTTTTGTTTCTTTAACTATTTAGACTCTCACCTCTGGCATTCGGGTTTCAACCATGCACTGAACTATGTCTCTGTGTATAAAATATATACTCTTTGCCAAGAACATATACGCTCTGCTTTCCCACACCATCTACTAAACTTCAGGCCTCAGCTTATGTCACTCTAAATATGTCATCTGATTCTTACTCTGCCTTAGTCTTCTAAGTCTAGGTCAGATATAATTTATTAGGGCCTGCTGTGGCAGCCTGTTGGCACTTATGTGTTGTAATTGTCTGTTTTAATGTCTTAGTTTCCAGTTAGATGGCAACTGCTGTAAAGGCAGTGACTGAATTCTTATTTGTTTGTACTTAGTAGCTTGCTTTGTGGCACATAGTGGGCATTCACTATATATTTATTAAAGAAGTAACTGAAAATGGAATCTCTTTTTTTTTTTTTTTTTT
>NW_007245882.1:537054-623792 GCF_000164805.1 Carlito syrichta
GAGTTGGAGTCTCACTCTGTCACCCAGACTGGAGTGCAGTGGCCACTCCCGGCCACTGCAGCCTCGACCTGCTGGGCTCCGGCGATCCTTCCGCCTCAACCTTCCAAGTAGGTGGAACTACAGGTGCGCCGGTACCACGCCCGGCTAGAAAATGGAATCTCATTCAGGATTCTGTGCATACTTCCATCACATTGTATGATGACCATTGATTTACTGGTTTACACGTTACTGGTAGTTTAGCCAGAAACTTTTTGGTCTGTGTGTTTTTTCCACTGACACCTTTTATTCCAAGCATCTAGTTGGTGCTCAGTAAATGTGCTGAGTGTAGGAGTAAATAAACTTTCTAAATCAGATTAGGTGGAATGGGGAGTGGAAAAGTTTGTGCAGACTTTTGCTTGTGCTCTTTTGAAGAATTTAGTAGAAATTATTTGCAGAGAGAAGAGGTAAAAAGGATATTACAGGTAGTTGGAACAGATTTAGCAACCTAGGCTAGAAATGATGAGGGGTCAGTGTCAGAGAAGAAGGTTTGAGGGACTTAGGATATAGGATCTGGATGTTGAAATAGTCATTTAGGCTAACTGGGTGGATGGGGTATCTTTGGGAGCTGGGAATTTGAGAAGAATATGAGAGCAGGTTTAGATAGAAATATACTGACTTTAAGATACCTTATTGAGGTAGAGATATCAGATAGGTGCTTAGATATGTGGATGTGACCATGAGAACCTCTGGGCTCACTCTGGAGTTTCCTGAGGATACTTTTCTAACCAAGAGCTCAAATTATCTATACAATGGGGGACCCCAAAAGCCCCAGGATTATTTTTTAGAGGGTGACCCTTTCTAATACAGGCTTCCCCCTCTAGGTAAGTGTTCTAGGAGCCTATTGGCATCTGTGTACTAGCTATCACAGTGTGCCAGCTAGCATTATTTGTGGAGGCGGTGTTTGGCTTCAGTGAATTGTTTTTTGGAGATTCTTTCTCTGTGGTTGCCCATTTCATGATGGGTGATTTACACGAACAATGTGTACCAGTGAAATTTTGTTTTCTGTTGGGGAAAAATGTAGCAGAAATGGTTGTTATGCTACAGGCAGTTTACAGAGATGCTGCTCTGCTACAACACAAGTTTATGAATGATTTTCTCGATTTAAACGGGGTGAAATGTTGATAGATGATCAACCTCATTCTGGGTATCCTTCCACCAGCCGAATTGAAGAAAATTTGGTAAGAATTCATCGAGCCATCTTGAAAGATAGTGGCAGACTATTGATGAACTTTGGAGTTGACTGATGTATCAAGGAGTTCCTGTCAGTGGATTTTATATGAAAATTTGGGCATAAAAGGAATTTCAGCAAAATTTGTGCCTTGTTGCTCATGCCTGAACAAAGAGAAATTCCTTGGCTGTGGCAGTGCTTTGAAGGAACAGTTGGAGGCTCACCCTGATTTTGTTTTCCAAAGTCATAACCAGGTATTAATCTTGGTGCTACTGTTACGAACTCTAAATGAAATAGCAATATAGCCAATGGAAAACTGCCACTTCCTCGTGACCCAAAAAGCACAACAAGTGAAGTCAAATGTGAAAACAATGATCATTTATTTCTTTGAATTGAGAGGGATTGTGTACTCAGAATTTATTTCTTCAGAACAAATGGTCAACCAAAATTTTTATTTTGAAGTTTTGAGAAGGTTGTGTCATGATTTGCCGAAGAAACATTCTGAGTTGAGGCAAACAGGTGACTGATTCTTCCACCATGACAACACACTGGCTGACACTGTGCTGAATGTTCAGTGGTTTTTGATCAAAAATGACTTGACCCCAGTGCCCCACTCTCCCTATTCACCGAGTCTCACCCCAAGTGACTTTTTTTTGTTTCCTCAGATGAAAAAAAGTCCTCAGTGGGAAATGTTTTGCTGATGTGGGAGAAGTGAAAAAAACATAACAAAACAAAACAAAAATGGCAGAAACATTAAAAGGCACCAGAATTGATGAGTTCAGAAACTATAATGAGAAGTGGAAAAAAGTGTCTTGATAGGTATATTGCCTCAAATGGAGAGTACTTTGAAGGTGACTGAAGTTTCAACATGTAGGAATAAATAGACAATTTTTAATAACTTTTGGGTGTTTTGAGGAGAGGTTCCTCCTAGTATGTGAAATGGTTTTTACAGAAACTGAATTTT
This sequence comes from Carlito syrichta, assembly GCF_000164805.1. Classification (NCBI taxonomy): domain Eukaryota; kingdom Metazoa; phylum Chordata; class Mammalia; order Primates; family Tarsiidae; genus Carlito; species Carlito syrichta. Next base: position 539,226 of record NW_007245882.1, read on the forward strand.
TGAAAACTTTTTTGGTTGTTAGATTAGCTTACAGAATTCACATAGTCGCTGAAGTTCAAAAATGTATGTTATACATGGTAGATGATGGGTTTTCATGTTTGAAGAGAGATTTAAGATAATAATTTTACCCTAAACTTATTGGTAAATTTAAATTTTGGGTTGAATGTGTTCATCTTTAGTTTTGGAAATAAATATCATAATAATCATAATATAAATAAAAATTCATTCCCACTGAAGTGTAGGAGCAGCATAAAAATACTATATATTGTGTACCTTCCTTATTTTTTCCAGCTTTTTGTGTTAAGAGAAGCATGGTCTTGAGTTGGATTATGCAAAAGTACACTCTGTCTAGAAAGTTGAATTTATGTTTTTCTGCCTCAATAAAAAATTAATTTTAATAGCTTTGGGGGTACACATAGGTTTTGGTTATATGGATGCATTGTATAGTGGCAAAGAAGTCTAGGCTTTAAGTGGACCCACCAACCCCACGTGTGCATGTCATACCCGAAAGGTGATTTTTCACCTCTCTCCCTTTTCCACTCCCCCTTCTGAGTCTTCAGTGCCCTTGATACCATTTTGTATGCCTTTGCACATTTTTAGTTTAGCTCTCATTTATAAGCGAGAACATACGGTGTTTGGTTTTCCATTCCTGTGTTCACTTAGGGTAATGTTCTCCAGTTCCATCTAAGTTGCTGCAAAAAATATGATTTCATTTTATTTTTATGTCTGAATAATAGTTCATGGTATATATACACCACATTTTTATTATTCACTGATCAGTTGATGAGCATTTAGGTTGATTCCACCACATCTTTGCAATTGTGAATTGTACTGTGATAAACATATGCGTGCAGGTGTCATTTTTGTATAATGACACCTACTCCTTTGGGTAGATACCTAGTAGTGGAATTCTTGCATCGAATGGTAGATCTACTTTTAGTTTTTTGAGAAATCGCCATACTGATTTCCATAGAGGCTGTTGCACTTCCATCAACAGTGTATAAACATTCCATTTTGCTGCATCTTTGCCAACATCTATTGCTTTTTGATTTTTTAAAATAATGACCATTCTGACTGGTGTAAGGTGGTATCTAACTATGGTTTTAATTTATATTTCCCTGAGGATTAGTGATGTTGAACATTTTTAAATATGTCTCTTGGACATTCGTGTATCTTTTGAGAGATGTGTGCTCAGGTCATTTGCCTACTTTTTATTAGGGTCATTTGCTTTTTTCTTGCTGATTTTGAGTTCTTTGTAAATTCTGGATATTAGTCCTTTGTCGGATGTATAGTTTGCAAATATCTTCTCTCATTCTCTGGGTTGCCTGTTTGCTCTGTTCATTTATTTTGCTGTGCAGAAGTTTTTTAGTTTAAGTCCCACTTGCTTATTTTTGTTTTTGTTGCATTTGATTTTGGGGTTTTAATAATAACTTTTTTGCCTGGCCAATGTCCACAAGAGTTTTTTCTAGATTTTCTGCTAGAATTTTTATGATTTCAGATCTGACATTTAGGTCTTTAATCCATCTTAAGTTTATTTTTGTATATGGTGGGAGTTAGGGATCAAGTTTCATTTTTCTGCATTTAACTATTCAGTTTTCCCAACACCATTTGTTGAGTAGGGTGTCCTTTCCTCAGTATGTATTTTTGTCTGCTTTGTCAAAGATCAGTTGGTTATAGTTTTTTAGGTTTATTTCTGGATTCTTTATTCTGTTTCATTGATCTATGTGTCTGCTCTTGTAACAGTACCATGTTGTTTTGTTACTATAGCTTTGTAGGGTGATTTGAAGTCAGGTAATATGATGCTTCCAGCTTTGTTCTTTTTGCTTAGGATTGCTTTTGCTATTCTGGCCTTTTTTGGTTCCATATGATTTTTCGGATTGTTTTTTCTAATTCCGTGAAAAATGACATTGGTAGTTTGATAGGGATTGTGTTGAATCTGTAGGTTACTTTGGGTAATATGGTCATTTTAACAGTGTTGATTCTTCGATTCATGATTGTGTGATGATTCTCTACTTGTTTGTTTCCTCTGTAGTTTCTTTTATCAGTGTTTTGTAGTTCTCCTTGCAGAGATTTTTCATCCCCTTGGTTAAATGTATTGCCTCAGTATTTTAGCTTTTTGGCTTCTAGTGTTGTTAATGGAATTGAGTTCTTGATTTGATTCTCAGCTTGGTCACTATTGGTGCATAACAGTGCTACTGATTTGTGTGTGTTGATTTTATATCCTGAGACTTTACTGAACTCATTTATCAAGTCCAGGAGTCTTTTGGAGGAGTCACAGTAGTTTCTTCTCATCAGCCATCTTAGTCCCTTCACTCTCTGCCTCATTTTTGCCTTTTAATTCTAACTTTTGCTAAATTAGACAATTGTCTAAAATGTTTGCTGTGATCAATAGAGCTCTTTTAATAAGGTAATCTGATGTAGTTCCTTTATTAAAGGGAAAGAACAAACTGCAGTTTCTGTTGCCGTAAGCAGGCCATCATTGGAAATTTAATTAATGTACCCATCTGCTTGGGTATCTTAGTAAATACTCAAGAATAAACAAGAATCTGGAAGGCATGCGATGATTTTATCCCAAATGGAATTTTTTTTTCTTTTTGGTAGTACCCTTATAAATCCACCTGTGCCCCCACTCCCAGCATAAGAGGGGAACTTAGAATATTATATTTTGTGTAAATATTTTACCTTTTAAATAATATTGCCAGGTATATACAGGCAAAGAACTGTCTTTTTGTTCTTTATGGTGTCTGACACACAGGTGCTTAATATGTTTTTGAATTGAGTTTTATACAATCAAGTTTAGCACCACCACGTGGCAAATCTTTGAATTTTCTTGATACATTTTGCTCCCTATGGACTCTTAATTCCCAATCAACTGGGACTGTGATTGTTAATTTTTTTTTAAGACAGCACCAATTTCTCTATTTTTTTATTAAGTGAAAAATCCTCACATTTTTATATGGGTTTTTACAGTTTAAAACAGAAGATTACATGTAAATTATTTTTTACACAGCTTTAATGAGATACAGTTGATAAATAATAGATCACATGTATTTATAGTGTATAATTTGATAACTTTTGACATGTGTATACCACAAAATCGTAAACACAATCAAGATAATAAATTTCTACCACTCTTGACTTACTGTAATCCATCACCCTCTTCATGTGTCCACAGGCGATCACTGAGCTGTTTTTTGTCATTATAGATTAGTTTGATGTTCTACAACTTTATATAAATGGAATTATATAGTGTATACTCTGTTTTTGTTGTTTCCTTCATGATAATTATTTTGAGATTCACTCATTATGTATCGCTAGTTTATTCCTTTTTATTGTCAAGTAATATCCCATTGTATGAGTGTACCACATTTTGCTTATCTAATTTCCTGTTGATATGTATTTGAATTATTTCTACTTTGTTACAAATAAAGATGCTCTGAACATTGGTATGCAAGCCTTTGTATGACAATATGCCTTCATTTTTCTTGACCAGATATTTAAGGATGGAATGACTGGATCGTATATGTTACTTGTATGTTTAACATTTTAAAATACTGCCAAACTATTTTCCAAAGTAGATGCTTCATTTTACATTCCCACTGGCAGTTATGAAAGTTCTATTTGCTTCGCATCTTCATCAGTATTTATTATGCCAGTCATTTTAATTATAGCTGTTCTAATAGGTGTGTGGTAGTATTTCATTATGGTTTCTGTTTGCATTTCCATAATGAATAATGGTGTTGAGTATTTTTTCCACTTGCTTATTTGTCATCCCTAAATTTTTGGTGAAGTGTGTGTTTAAATATTGTCTATTTTTTTAGCTTCTTTTTTTGTTATTGCGTTTTGAGGGTTCTTTTGTGTTGTAGATATAAGTCATTTTGATACAAGTTCAGTTGAATCCTTTAAAAAAATATTTTCAGGGCTGAGTGTAGTGGCTCACACCTATAATCCCAGCATTTTGGGAGGCTGAGATGAGAGGATTGCCTGAGACCAGCCTGAGCAAGACTTCATCTCTACAATAAATCAAAAAATTAGTGTGGCAACTTGGAAGACTGAGGCAGAAGGATCACCTGAGCCCAGCAGGTCGAGGCTGCAGTGGCCGTGAGTGTGCCACTGTACTCCAACCTGGGTGACAGAGTGAGACTCCAACTAAAGAAAAAAAATTATTTTCAATGTTTTCTCAGTGAGTTTGACTCTGCTGTAGCATCTTGAATATATGGAACATATGTAGTGTGTGTGTGTATACATACATATGCACAGTATTCAGTATAACTGAATATATTATACAGTTATAATGCTTTAATATCCTTTGCTGCTAATTTGTGTCACTATGTGGTCATTTAAAATTGATTGCTTTTTCTCTTTATTATTGGTCATAGTTTTCTGGGTCTTAGCATGCCTTAGTAGTGGGGTTTTTGTTGTTTTTTACTGGATGTCAGATACAATGGATTCTATTTTGTTGAATGCTAGATAGTTATGTGTTCCTATAAAATATTATTGAGCCTTGTCTTAGAAGGCATTTCTAAGTAGGCACTTGGAAACAATTTCATACTTTTCATCTTGCTTTTAAACCTTGCTAAATGGAATCAGCACAGCATTTCCTGTAGAGTTCATTTTGTCCTACTGCTGAAGCACTGAGTATGCAAACCAGTGCTTTGTGAATTGCAAGGTTTCACATTCTGGATGGTGTGAACACCTTTGTGAGCCTGCAGATTTGTGTCTTCTAGCTTCAGGTGGCTTTTCCCTCTTGCTTTGAGTAGTTTACTGACACACAGGCACTGGTTGGTACTCTGCTGAATACTTGAGGAAGAATGCAGAGTTCACTGTGTGTGTACCTCTCTCGTCTCTGGTTCTGTCTCCTGTGAACTCTACCTGTCTAGGCATCCCCCACTTCTCACATCCATCACCTCACTGGGCACCTTCTGAATTTCCTCTTCCTTTGACATAGCTGGGAAATCAGGTTATTAAGCTAAGCAGTTGTATTGCTCACTTCATTCAGTTCCTTTCTCTCAGTAGTCAGTGTTCTTCATTGCTTGATGGATAGTGTCTTAAATATCCTTGTTTCATTGATTGGTCAGTATTTTTTTTTTTTTTCCTAGCTGGAGGTTAAATCTAGCCTGTCTCTCTCCATCTTGGCCAGAAATGAACGTTGTTATATAGAGCTTCTTTTTTTTTGTTTTTGGAATTATTACCTATCTCACCTGTACTTCTTTTTTCTCCAAACTCCTAGGCTTAATATTTGTGTTCCAAATTTATTTTCCTTGTTGTTATAAACTTTTTTCTTTTCAAAAATTTTTAATTTTTATAGATATATTGTTATAAACTTTTAAGATGGTCTTTTTCTCCCAGGGTTTTTGTTAATAACTATTTTCTTCTTGTAGGCCTGCATTAATTCTCTTCTGTACCTTTTGTGAGATGGAATTATCAGCAAGACATCTAAGAATTTTATCAGATGCCATGTATTTAGAGAATGTGCCAGTAGTTGTTTATGTAGTTGAAGGTCATCACCACATCCATAGAGTGGCTTTATACCAGTTTGTAATTTATATTAAAGTACCTTTTTTTGTTCTATCTCATTGGTAGTCTGTATATACTGTTACAATAATAGCATTCCTTTTTACCCCACCCCGCCCCTCCCTTTTTTTTCCCCCCCGCATGTTTACTTGGTGATTGGTAATACCATTCCCTCTCTGCTTGATCTGTTCTTCTTTTATTTCTTTTTCCTCAAGGTATATTTTTCTTTTTTCTGTTGTTGAATTTATGTCATGATTTCAATAGGTAATATTTTTCCAGTACTCTTGAGATTTGAATGAAATCTGATTTTGGCCAGGATTATACCTATAATCCTAGCATTTTGGGAGGCAGAGGTGAGAGGATAGCCTGAGCCCACAGGTTTGAAACCAACATGGGCAATTTGGTGAGACCTCATCTCTATAATAAGTAAGAAAATTAGCTGGACATGGTGGCTCATACTTGTGGTTCTGGCTACTTGGAAGGCGGAGGTGGAAGGATCCCCTGAGCCCAGCTGGTCAAGACTGTGGTGTCCATGGGCCATGGCACTCCAGCCTGGGTGACAGAATGAGATTTCAATTCCCCCCCCAAAAAAAACTTTAGATTTTGTGTTTATCACCAGTAATTTTTAGTATTTTTGTTGTGAAACAAAATTCAGATACATAAAATTACACCTGCTATATAGCTAAATGAGTCATAGGGCAAATATCTGTATAACCACCACTTAAGTCAAGAAATAGACCTTTGCCAGTCATTCCAGGGAACTTTACATATTCCCAAATAGCTACTGTCCTAACTTTTATCCTAATCATTTTCTTGAATTTCTTTGTTACTACTACTATTTTAAAAACAAAGTCATTGTATCTTTTTAAAAAAATCCTTCCTCCCTGTTTTCTATTTAGTATTATTGGGTGCTTCTTTGAGTTTTGTTTTTCTTAATCAGTTGCTCTTTTTGTCTTTTATGATATTTGGTATCTTATTTTTCTTTGAGTATCTTGTTTTCTTCAAATTTAAAGTTAAGTCCTTTTAATTGAATACATTATTTCTTGACTTCAAAAGATTGGACCTTACAGAAATCATGATCCAAAAAGAAAAATGCCCCAAACCACCTAATTCTTGATTTTGACAACTGGGTATTCTGTTGTACAGTTTTTTATAGTCAACTTTCTCTGCCAAATGAACTAGAAGATGAAATGAAAACATCAATTATATCTCCACTAGAGATGTATTCCAATTATGCTTTGGCCATATAATTTGTTTCTGTGTAAAATATTACAAATTTATACGTTGTTAGGCTTGGAAAAATCTTATATAAACATATGGGCAGGAAAATTATTAGGCTGTTCTAGTTTTACATATTGGTGCCTCTGTATTTCTAAGGTAGCAGTCATGGGATGGATGTCTTCATTGCCTATACGTTCTTTTGCTATTTGGGTGCAGATTTTTCATAGAGTTTGGGTTCTTTGTGGGATGAGTCTCAAACATGTTGTACATCTCAAGTAGTGTAGACTTTTGGTTTATTTTTTTATTTTTTTTTTGAGTTGGAGTCTCACTCTGTCGCCCAGACTGGAGTGCAGTGGCTGCTCCTGGCCACCGCAGCCTCGACCTGCTGGGCTCCGGCGATCCTTCCGTCTCAGCCTTCCGAGTAGCCGGAATTACAGGCGCGCACTATCACGCCCGGCTGATATTTTGATTTATTGTAGAGATGAGGTCTCGCTGCCCAGAGTTCGAGGTCTCGAACCCGCGGGCTCAGGCAGTCCACTCACCTCAGCCTCCCAAAGGCGCGGGATTACAGGCTGAGCCATGGAGCCCGGCAGTGTAGACTTTTGTCTCAGAATTTTTGTTAGCCTTCTGTTTACCAGGTTCCTAGCATTAACCACCTCTTTGGAGTATGTATTTTTATTTCTTCTTTTTTTTTCTGACATATCTTTTTTTCCACGATGTCTATGAACTTTTCATCTCCCCTCAAATTTTATGTAAAAGAAAGAAAGAGAGGGATTACTGATGCACTTTCTTTGCTTCCTGTAGCACATAGGACCTACTCATGCTCACAACACTGGTGATTGGTGAATAATTCCAATTAGAATGCAGTGTAAACAGAATATAGAATATTGGAATAGTTTTGTTAGTGTTCATATATGCTGAGCCTTAACTTGATTGCCTTTTCATTGTGTATTCTTCAGACAAATAAAACTTGTCACAGTAGACCACTGAGTCTCGACCCCAGAATTGTGGAAGAACCTTGAGCAAATCACTGAACTTCTTTGCAGTTTTCTCAGCTAGAACATGGAAATGATAATAGATATCTGTGTTGTGAGGGTCGAATGTGATAATGTAGAAAAATTTTTGTAAAGTAATGCATAATTAAAATATTATATAGAAGGTAACAACATGGGAAACTTTCATTTTATTTTCCTTTAGAGATCATGAAGAAAACTAGAAAAATCAAAACATCATAGTACTGTTTTGACATAGAAACAGATGCATAGACCAGTGAAATGGAATAGGAAACCCAGAGTAAATTTGTGCCAGCTGATTTTTGACAAAGTGGCCAACAACATTCATTGGAGAAGGAACAGTCTTTTCAATAAGTGGTACAGGGAAAACTAGATATACATATGCAGAAAAATGAAACTGTTAGGGTACGGACGGACTGGATGAGGGTGGAGAGGCGCAGGGAGGTGCACAGCACTGCCGGGGCTGGCAAACCGGAGGTGCTGCGCTGGGAACCCAGAGATCCGAGTAAATTGCAAAGAATTGCGACACACAAAAAGGTTAAGAAAGAAAAGTTTATTTAAAAGTAAATTATAGAGAGAAAGAGAAGGAAGAGAGAAGATTCTCCTCCCCAAGGTGGGGGAGGGGAACCAAAGCCAGGAAGCATGGTGACAGCCATGGCTCAAAGACCACATGGCCATACCAGACTCTAGCAAGGCAATGGCCCCCAGTTGCTTGTGGTTGAGTCCTTTCAACCATTCCCCTTGATGGGGGGAGATCATTAAGGTGATTGGATGGTGGTCTGCTTCCATGTCATCCCAAAGGGGCAGGCAAGCACAGGTACTGATGATGTCAGGTGATGGACAGCAGGCAGATGGGTGGGTTAGTCACGATTGATGCCATAGTGGGGCTTCTTTGTGTCACTTAGGTTAGCCCTGGGGGGGGGTGGTTCTTGCAAGAGACTTGTTCGACATTGCAGTTCACAAATTTCTTGACCAAAGGTGGGTGGTTGTTTGGGCTGTCCTGATCTTGTATCTGAAGGAGATTTTGCATGTGACTGCCATGACTTCCTTATCGACCACCTGTGGATGTCTGGGAGAACCTGTGACACAGAGACCCATTAATGTTCACTTAGATTATCATAGCCCCTAGAGAAGGGTGTGACAAAGATTCTAATTCTCCTGCACCTTCCCAAATGAAATTCCTTAGACCTAATGGAGGGTGTACCTCCCCTTATCTTGTAGGCATTCCCAGTGGGTAGCTTCGGGGGGGGGGGAGGAGGTCCTTGGCTTCCCTGTAGATAGTGCCCAATTTACTGGAAGATCGAATCCCCACCTGCTCTCCCTCGGAGCGGTTATAACTTCTGTAATTACAAGTTACATGACTTTTACAGTCCTTGCCCAATGCATGATGTTAGGCCTTGTGAATTCCTTTTACTCTAGGCAAGCTTGATTGCCGCTATGAGATACCTCTGATACTTGGAAGTCTGTTTCTGAAAAGACAAAGTTGGTAAAATTAATTATACTGAACAAGATGAAAATATGGCTTCCCACTCTCGATCTGTCCTTTCAGAAACTACATGCCTATCTCTCACCATGTGCAAAAATAAACTCAAAATGGATTATAACTTTGTGTAAGATCTGAAACTATGAAACTGGAAGAAAACATGGGGGGAGTGGCTCAGGATATTGGTTTGTCATATGTTTTGAAGTCTGGTAGTGTGATGCCTCCAGCTTTATTCTTTTTGCCCAGGATTGCTTTGACTGTGGACTTTTGTGTTTCCGTGCAAATTTTAGGATTTAAAAAAAATTTTCCTTGAAGATTGTCATTGATATTTTGATAGAGATTGCCTTGAATCTGGTCATTTTCACAGTATTCTTTCGGTTCATGAACATGGGATTTCTTTCCATTACTTTATGTCCTCCAGTTTTTTTCTTCAGTGTTTGTAGTTTTCTTTGTAGAGGTTGTTACAGTCTTACTGGTCTCTTATGCCTGCTGCCCAGAAAAACCAAGATTGATGCAACTGTTGTAGCAGAGAGAGTGTTTAATATCACAGAATAGCTGAACGAGGAGGACAGGAGCTATTTCTCAAATCTGCCTCCCAGAGAGTTCAGAGGCTAGGGTTTTTATTTATTTTTATTTGTTTAAATTTTTAAATTTTATTTTTAAGTTTGGAGTCTCACTCTGTCGCCCAGGCTGGGGTGCAGTGGCATGCTCGTGGCCACTGCAGCCTTGACCTGCTTGGGCTCAGGTGATCCTTCCTCCTCAACCTTCCATGTAGCTGGAACTACAGGCATGTGCCACCAAGCCTGGCTAATTTGTTGATTTATTGTAGAGATGAGGTCTCACCAAGTTGCCCAGGCTGGTCTTGAACCTGTGGGTTCAGACAATCTTCTCACTTGGGCTTCCCAAAATGCTGAGATTATAGGTGTGAGCCACTACGCCTGGCTTTAGGCTAGGGTTTTTAAGGAGAGTTTGCTGGGCAGAGGAGTAGGTACTGCTGATTTTTTGATGATGTCATAAGGAGTGTTGAAACTGTCTTCATGTCACAAAACCAGCTTCTGGGAGTGGGCATCATAGGACCATTGTGGGAAACTTCCTACTATGTCTTCTGGGCCCAGATAGGACCTCAGGTCCATCAGAGAACAAAGTTTGAAAATATCAAATACCATTCTTAGGCTTTACAGTAGATTCTGTCTGTAAAGCAAGTCCTGTAACTATCAGCTACTAGCCTGTGGGCAGTGAGCCTTTATAGAGGTTGATTTAGGATGGAAGTATATGGGAGGTGAGGGCCCTGGACATTACAACCACTTTTGTTCTACTACCTCCACTTTTGTCATCAAGGAGACCTATGCTTTCTTAATCCCAGTGTTTAAGGGAAAATAAGTTTATCAGCCTTGTGGGGGCAGTTTTCCATCTCCCTAGGGGTCAGGCCATGAAGATAATCAATTGCTCTCTACTGGAGTGGAAGCAAACTTAGAAACAACAGATTTGTTAAATTCTAACCATAGCTGAAGCATTTCAGCACTCGAGTTTCTTCTGTATCTTTTATCCAGTGGTGCAGTCTTTTTGTATACACGATTTCAACTTTCATCATCTTTGCTGAATTTATTTATGCATTTTTTATAGTTATTATAAATGGGATTACTTTCTTGATTTCTTTTTCTGTGAGTTTGTTGTTGGTGTATAGAAATGATACTGATTTTCATATGTTGATTTTGTATGCTGCAACTTCACAGAACTACTTTATTAGTTCTGAGAATTTTTGGTAGAGCTTTTAGTGTTTTCTATATATAAGATTATGCTGTTTGCAAACAAAGATTCTTTCCAGTTTGGAAGCCCTTTATTTCTCTTCTTGCCTAATTACTCTGCCTAGTACTTCCAGTATTGAGTTGAATAAAAGTGGTGAAAGTGTACATCCTTGTCTTGTTCCAGATCTTAGATTAAAAACTTTAAACTTTTTCCTGTAAGTATGATGTTGGCTCTGGAATTGGTTGTTTTGAGGTTCATTTCTTCCACTAACTTGCTGAGAGTTTTTATCATGAGAGGGCATTTAATTTTATCAAAGGTTTTTTTTCTGTTTATTGAGATGATCATATGGTTTTTGTTCTTCATTTTGATGATGTAATGTGCTACATTTACAAGGGGGGACTTAAAAAAACCTGCCATTTATTTATAAGAAATTATGTTTTCTTACATGTTGAAACTTCAGTCACCATCAAAGTATTCTCTGATGCAATACACCTATTGAGATGCTTTTTCCACTTCTCAAAACAGTTTTTGAACTTATCAATTTTGATGTCTTTTAATTTTTTTTAAAGCAGGATTTATTGAGAGGACAGAAAAACTCCCATAGTGGGAGGGAACCTAAAGGGGTTGCCCGTCTTTTAGTGCTTTTGCCGTTTTTGTTTCACTTCTTCCACACCCACAAAATGGTTCCCTTTGAGGCCTTTTTCTTTTTCATTTGGGGAAACAAACACAAAAAAATTGCTTGGGGCAAGATTGGGTGAATAGGGAGGGTGGGGCATGGGGTTCTTGCTATTTTTTTGGTCAAAAACTGAACATTTAGTGAGGTGTGGGCAGGTGTGCTCATAAATCACCAATCATCATGAAAAGGGCAAAGACATTGAGGGAATCTCCAAAAAAAAAAAAAAACACTGAAGTAGAATGCAGCCTCTTCCAACAATGCTAGCTGGTACACTGATACTGATGGTTTTCTAGAACACATACTTAATGGGGGACACCTGTACTACAAGGGGTCTGCCCTTCAAAATATAATCATTTTGGGAGAAGTCCCCCTCATGTATTTGCATATGTTGAATCGTGTCTAGTATAAGTTTCTCTAGATTGTGGTGAATGGTCTTTTTAATGTGCTGTTGGATTTAATTTGTTAGTATTTCATTGAAGATTTTTGCATCTATATTCATCAGGGATATTGGTCTGCAGTTTTCTTTTTTGTTGTGTCCTTGTCTAGCTTTGATATCAGGTTATTGCTGACCTTGTAGGATGAGTTTGCAAGAGTTTTCTGTGTGTGTGTGTGTGTGTGTGTGTGTGTGTGTGTGTGTGTGTGTGTGTGTATGTTTTAGTTGGAGTCTCATTCTGTTGCTCAAGCTGGAGTGCGGTGTCATGAACATGGTTACTGCAGCCTTTACTCTCTGGGGTCAACTGATCCTTCTGCCTCAGCCGTTCAGGTAGCTGGGACCACCATGCCTGGCTAATTTTTTGATTGATTGTAGAGAGGAGGTCTTGCCAAATTGCCCAGGCTGATCTTGAATCCCTGAGCTCAGGCAATCCTCTTGCATCCTCCACCCAAAATACTGGGATTATAGACATGAACCACTGTGCCCAGCTGCTACTTCAGTTTTCTATAAGAGTTTGGGAAGAATTGGTATTATTCTTTAAATGCTTGGTAGAATTCTACTGTGAAGCCATCAGGTTCTGAGCTTTTCTTTGTGGGAAACTTTTTAATTACAGATTCAACTTCATTTTCTGTTATTGTTCTCTTCAGATTTTTTATTTTTTTCTTGGTTCTATCTTGGTAGATTGTATGTGTCAAGGACTTTATCCATTTTTTTGAGGTTTTCCAGCTGGAGTATGGCTGTTATGGCTGTTATAGTCTCTAATGATTCTTTCTGTTTCTGTGGTATTTTGTAGTGTATCTTTTTTTTGTTCCTGATTGTATTTGGGTCTTCTCTCTCTCTCTTTCTCTTGGTTAGTCTAGCTAACCAGAATTTTATCTTTTTTTCTTAAAAGATCAACTTTTTTTTTTTTTTTTTTTTTGAGTTGAAGTCTCACTGTTGCCCAGACTGGAGTGCAGTGGCCGCTCCCGGCCACCACAGCCTCGACCTGCTGGGCTCTGGCGATCCTTCCGTCAGCCTTCCAAGTAGCTGGAACTACAGGCACACACTACCACGTCTGGCTAATTTTTTTTGATTTATTGTAGAGATGAGGTCTCGCCTGCAATCCACTCACCTCAGCCTCCCAAAGGCACGGAATTACAGGCTGAGCCATGGAGCCCGGCAACTTTTTTTTTTTTTTAAAGTTCAGTACTCCAAGGGGTATTTTCTTTGGGCTTGAAGTTGGTGCTTAAAAAAATTTGAGATTTTGGAGCATTTCAGATTTTCAAATTAGGGTTACTCAGCCTATATTTTGTTAAAACTGTTGTCACTAAGTTACTTAATATTTGAAGGAAATTATGTAATGAAGAAACTAGTTTTTTTCTGTGCTTTTAAGTTTTATAAAATATAAGACTTTATAAGACTTAGCTTATACAATTAATAAATTTACTTTTATTAATCTGTGATATATAGCAGAATTATTAATTTGTGTCAGTTAACATCACACCCTTGAAACTAGAAAGGTAAACATGATTGCTTTCTAAAGACAGTATGAATCTGGTTTGGAATTGTGAGTTTTTGGAAATGTAATTTGTTCTTCAAAAAGTGCTGAAAAGTCAGGGACCACAGAATACTGAATGAGTGCAGCTTTGACTTTTTGTGAGGTGTCTGTTAGTTTAATACTTTTAACATCTTTTTTCCAACTAAACTACCTAAGAAACTTCCAACTTTTTCTTAAATGAAAAAAAAAAATAGAACTTAACCAACAAATGCATGACAAAGAGTTGCTTAATGTGCCTAAGTAAGGTAAAGTGTTTCATTTGATTCTAATAGGGTTCACTTCATTAAGGTTCCAGAATCTCTTTAGTGTTAATAGTATCACCAAACCTTATGGTGCATCAGTAATGGTAACTAGCTTTTTTCTTGGCATTAAGTGTCTCTTTTTCTACTATAAGAAAGATCCTGATTCTAATAGTTGAGACTTAGTAGTTGTGAAAATATGCTAAAGTGTTGTTTTTCAATGTCTCTAATCCATTTGTCACAAAACCTTGAAGATTTTTCTTAAAATAATTTTTAAAAATAAATTTTATTATGTATGGTTGAGGTTTACAACATTATATTATGGGATACATATAGGTAGTAAAATGCTTGCTGTAGTGAAGTAGATTAACTTATCTGTCATCTTACATAATTACTTTTTGTGAGAAGAGAAGCTAAAATCTACTTATTTAATTGGAAAACATTTTGCTAAGTGAAATAAAGCAGACACAGAAAGGAAAATATTGCATTATTTCACTTAGATGTGGAATATATAATAAAAGACAACACATATACAGATATGAAACCATGGCTACTACTGGAGGGAGTTTGGGGGAAAGGTAATGGGGAGATATAGGTCAGTGGATACAAAATAGCAGGTACATATGATGAACAAGTCTAGAAATCTGATGTACAAATGAGGACTCAAGATAATAAGATTGTATTGTAAAACCTTGGGATTTTAGAGTATTTCTTTTCTATAACCTTTTCATATTTTTACTTTGTAGCCCCAGATATAACCATCTGGTTCAGCGTCCTGTTTTGTAAATTAGTAAACTGAAATCCATTGAATTTATAGCTTATACTTCTGGAATTTCCTTTCCTTCATGTTATGCTTTAAAATTATTTTGAAATATGTAACTTTATTATTACTTTGAAATATTCAAATAAGTTAGAGGCATTAACATAAAAAATTACAGTTTCTGTCTCATTTTTTGCTTATCTCTCCAAAAGTAAACTTTGTTAGCAGTTTAAAGTATATGCTTTGATGAAAGGATTTGTTCTGTATATTTCACACAGATATAAAGATAGATACACTTTTTAGAAGTGTAGATGTCATCATACTATATGGTGATTTTTCTATGTACATCTGCCTGTTTGCCTGTCCATTTAATCTACCTCTTTCTTTCTTAACTCCCGAATGGTACTCCCCATAGAATGGATATCCCAGGATATATTTGATTTTGTCCTTATTTGTGAATGTTCAGAATCATACCTCCCTTCTCTCCCCCTCCCCTTCTTTTGAAATAAATAATACTGCTGTGAATGTTCTTATGCATATTTTTGGGCGTGTGTGAATATATCTATATGCTTTAAAATTTTCCATGTCTGTACAAATATTGTTTCCCACCCTTTCCCAACTCATCCTATCCCCAGTTTTTTGATTCTGCTCACTTGCTTGTCTGATGCTTAACAACTATTTCAGAGAAGGCCACCTTGGATTTTTGAAATCAAAACTTCCCTGGTGATCTTGATTACTGAAAAGGCTTTCCTGACATAAGTTCATATCACAGTTGATTAGTGTAACAAACAAAAGGGAGAGGCAATAAAAGTAATGTGGAAGCTTTATAGTGTAGTAACTATGAGTGTGTTTTCTGATGCCAGACTCTGTGGGTTTCAATCCCAACATCACTTTTCAATATTTACCTCACTGACCTTGGGCAGTTATTTATTCCCCTTAAGTTTTGTTAGTCACACAAATGGGCTCCTAATTTCAATAATATAATACAATATAGTTATACAATCTATGGTTTAGGGTTTTTGTCAGGATTAAGTTATAACATGGAGTTCCTAATATATAAGTGTTCATCCATGTTAGCTTAAAAACAGGATACATGCTCATTTACCTTTATGAATGAGGGAGTGATAGACTCTGTTGCTTATCTTGCATTATTGGCCCAAGCTATTCTCCAAACTAATGTGATTATATTAATAATAGATCTACATAAGTAGAAACATTCTATTTCAAACTTAACATATGCCCAAAGTACTTAGAAGTGACTAGTTTATTTTTCTTTTACTTATCTTCATAATTAAAAATTTTAGAAATAACTTGAAATGAGTCAAGAATGGAATCTTAATTGATAGCATTATGTCTATAGAAAATAAGGCTTAACTTTATATGTTCAAACTTACTTAGGAATTAACTTGTTATTTTCCCCTATGTTTCCATAGGACCTTGTTCAAGGATTATATCTTAATCATCTTCATGTACTTTTAATTGAACTAGTTTAAACCAACGTTTTTAGTGTTTTTTTTTTTTTTAAAGAGGCTGGGTCTCACTCTGTTACCCAGGCTGAAGTACAGTGGCGTGATCATAGCTTACTGAAATCCTGGGCTCAGGCGATCCTTCTGCTTTAGCTTCATGAGTATCTGGGACTACAGGTGTGCACTGTCATGCCCAGCTAATTTTTTGATTAGCTAATTTTTTGATCAGCCCTTGTCTATGGGCTTGCATGTTGCCCAGGTTAGTCTTGAACTTCTGGGCTCAAGCAGTGCTTCCTCCTTGGCCTCCCAAAGTGCTGGGATTACAGGCGTGAGTCACTATGCCCAGTTTAAACTAGTCTTTTTTTAATTTTTAATTTTAAAGATGTGGGGTACAACTCAGGGTTAGGTATACAAATGTTCATTATTCAGGTAACCTGTTGATGAGGTGTGCCCTCCCTCCCCAGGCAGTTTCCCAGTACTACCAATCCCAAACCCCCCTCCCCTGGCAGTTTCCCACTACTGCCAATCTCTTTCTTATTGTGATAATTGTTCAGTCTGCTTATGAGTGAGAACGTGTAGTACTCAGTTTTCTGTTTCTGTGATAGATCACTGAGTATGAGAGACTCTAAATCCATCCAAGTTGCTGCAGATTCCATGTTTGCTCTTCTTTATGGCTGCATAATATTCCATTATGTATATGTACCACATTTTTTTTATCCAGTCCAGTTTCGATGGGCAGCACGGTTAGTTACATATTTTTACTATTGTGAATAGTGTTGCAGTAAACATGGCGTGTGCAAGTATTTTTTTTGTAGGATGATTTGAGTTCCTCCAGGTATATTCTCAAAAGGGGGACTGCTGGGTCATATGGAAGGTCAATTTCTAGTTCTTTCAGAAATCGCCACACTCTTTTCCAAAGAGGTTGTAGTTTGCATTCCTACCGGCAGTATAGAAGTATTGCTTTTTCTCTGCATCTTGCCAGCATCTGCTGTTTGTTTTATTAATGATGGTCATTCTTACTGGAATTAGGTGGTATCTCAGTGTGGTTTTGATTTGCATTTCTCTGATGAGTGAGACTGAGCACTTTTTCATGTGTCTGTTGGCTGCCCTCTTGGCTGTATATCTTCTTTTGTGAAGTGTCTATTTGTGTCTTTTGCCCACTTTTTAATTGGGCTTTTTTTTTTCTCTTTTGGCACATTTGAGTTCCTTGTAGATGCTAGATGTTAGGCCTTTGTCAGATATACCGTTGGCAAATACTTTTTCCCGTTCTGTGGTCTGTCTCCCCACTCTCTTGATGGTTTCTTTTGCTTTGCAAAAGCTTTTCAGTTTGATGAGGTTCCACTTGTCTGTCTTATCTCTTTATGGCATGGGCACTTGGGGTTTTGATTAGTAATTGGTGCCCAGTTCCAATTTCCATAAGCGTGTCTCCTGCATTTTCTAAGATTCTTATAGTTTGAGGTTTTTACATTTAGTTCTTTGTCCATTTAGAGTTGATTTTTGTGTGTGGTGATAGGTGGGGGTCCTGTTCAATCTTCTGCATGTGGTCAGCCAGTTTTCCCAGCACCTTTTACTGAATAGGTTCTCCTCTCCCCAGTGGTTGTTGGAGGCTTTGTCAAAGATGAGTTGGTTGAGAAATTGAGGTTTTACTTCTGGAATCTCTATCCTGTTCCATTGGTCTCTATACCTTTTCTTATACCAATACCAGGCTATTTTGATTACTGTAGCCTTATAGTAAAGCTTGAATTCTGGAAGTGTGGTACCTCCTGCTTTGTTTCTTTTGCTAAAGGATTGTTTCCCTATGAATTTCAGTATTGTCATTTCCAGATCTGAGAAGAATGCTGCTGGTAGTTTAATGAGTGTTGCACTGAATCTGTAGATTGCCTTTGTTTGGAAGGCTATCTTAACAATGTTGATTCTTCCCATTGATGAGCATGGAGTATTTTTCCATTTCTTTGTGTCTTCTTGGATTTCTTTGAGCAGTGTTTTGTAGTTTTCATTGTAAAGGTCTTTCACTTCTCTGGTTAGGAAGATGCCATGGTGTTTATTTTTTTGTGTGTAGCTATTGTGAGTGGGATTGTGCTTTTTATTTAGCTTTCTGTCTGCTTTAAGCCAGTCATTTTTAGAAGTCCTCATCACTACCCTTTTTTGTTGTTTTTGTATATTTTTGTTCTTATCACTACTCTGTAAATTCTTCATATTATTCTCTAAATTTCTGTGCCATGGTATTAAAATAAGAAAAATAAAACCAAGCAAGCAAAATGATATTGCAGTAAAAATATACTGTTTTAGGAATAGTTAGAAAGCATCGATTCCTCATTGCATTTAATCTGTTCTTATTCTTTTGATAGTTTTAGGTCCATTTTCAGTTTAAAATTTTCCTTAATTGTCATGAAAAATATGATTTTTTTTTAAAGATGGCGTCTTGCAATATTGTCCATCATGGATTACAGTTGCTAATCACAGTGCATTCATGGCAGTCTGACATTTTTTTAATGAAGAAAATCAGACTGCAATCATCGCTAATCTGAAAACAAACTTTCATGCATAACAAAGAAAATTTCTTCCAGTTTATCTTTGCTTGAAGTGCTCTGAAGTCTGAGTGGTATTTTAAAAAATAATCCATTTACATTATGAAATAATCAGAAACTTGGCCAAGCATTATAAGAAAACATCTCAATGTTTTTTTAAACAAATGTTGAAATAGTACTCAATAAAAATAGGGTGGTTAATTTTATTTTTGCTGTTTCAGATTATATATGAACAGGAAGGGGTATATATTCATTCATCTTGTGGAAAGACCAATGACCAAGACAGCTTGATTTCAGGAATATTACGTGTTTTAGAAAAGGTAAGTTTCTAGTCAATGGTTTTATTTAACAGTTGTTTATGGTAGTGATTTATCTTTGGGGAATTATCAGAAAGTTTGAATTTCATGTGTAAGATTCAGTTATGTCATTGAACAGTGGTTGTAAATTGAATATGGAATTGATATAAGAAAGAAAACACATGCTCTTTGACTGATGATGGGAATTTGTCTTGGCAAACATTGTAGATTGAAAATATCGTAAGTCAAAAAATGCATTTATTAACCTAACCTAACCTGTAGCTTAATTTAGCCTACTTCAGTTGTGCTCAGAGCACTTATATTAGCCTACAGGTGGGCACATTCACCTAACACAAGGCTGTTTTATGATAAAATGTTTAGTATGTCATGTAATGTATTGAATACTGTACTGAAAGTAAAAAACAGAATGAATATTTGGGTACTTGAAGTATAGTTTCTGCTGAATGCGCATTGCTTTCACACCATGCTATTATGAAAATTTGTAAGTTGAACTGTCATGAATTTGGGATTGTTTGTATTTTGGAAAAGCCAGTAAAATGATAGAGGATATTTCAAAACTTACATATAAGTTGCAGTAATTGAATTTTTTTCCTAATGAAAAGTAGGCAGAATTTGAAAATCTGCATAATATTTGTTGTCAAACAGTAGTTTACATATGATATTAGTGTGTTTAAAATGTTAATATTTAAGGGGCTAAAATTTTATTTTGGTTTTAGGGAATGAAAAATTAGTAATAAAGAAAGTAACATGACTGAATACTAAATTTAGTTCTTTCTTTAGGATGCTGAAGTAATAGTGGACTGGAGACCATTGGATGATGCTTTGGATTCTTCTAGTATTCTCTATGCTAGAAAGGTATTTAAGGACAAAAATGTGTGATGCAGGAATGCAGTTTTTTAAATGACAGTATTATTGAGCTTCAATTCTCATACCATAAAATTAATCCTTTAATAGTACAATTCAGTGTTTTTTAGTATATTTGCCAAGTTGTATGACCATTACCAGTATCTAATTTTATAAGTTTCATCACCCCTTCTAAAAAGAAACTATTTATTAGTAGTCATCCCTCATTTCCACCTACTCCCAGTCACTGGCAACCACTAATCTGCTGTCTGTCTCTAAGGATTTTCCTATTCTGGACATTTCTTATGAATGAAATAATGTAATATATGGTCTTTTATGACTGGCTTCTTTCACTTTGCACAGTTTTCAGGGTTCATCCATGTTATAGCATGTATGGTTCCTTTTTTTTTTTTTTTGCTCAATAATATTACATTTATAGATATACCACAATTTTATTTATTCATCAGTTGGTGGGCATTTGGATTTTTTTCACTTTGAGGCTAATATAAATAATGCTGCTGTGAACATTCATGTACACATTTTTGTGTGGACATGTTTTTATTTCTCTTAAGTATGTACCTAGGAGTGGAATTATTAGGTCCCATAGCTCTTTGTTTAACATTTGGGGAACTGCCAAACTTTTTCAGAGCAGCTGCATAGTTTTAGAATCCCACCTGCAATATATAATTCTCCACATCCTTGTCAGCACTTGCTATTATCTTTTTAATGTTAGTAAACTTAGTGAATATGAAGTTGTATTAGTTTCCAAAGGCTGTTGTAACAAGTCACCATAAATTAGGTGGCTTAGAACAATATTAACTTATTGTCTCACAGTTCTGGAGGCTAGAAGTCAGAAATCAAGGTGTCAGCAGGACTGGTCTCTTGTGAGGGCTCTGAGGGAGAATCTGGTCCTTGCCTTTCTACTAGTTTCTAGTAGTCTCAGGTTCCTTGGTTTGTAGATGGTCACCTCCCTGTGTTTTCACATCATCTTCCCTCTGTCTTTTTCTTTACTGAGGTTTTCCCTTTTTATAAGGACATTAATCACTAGGGTTTAGGACCTGTCCTGATACATCTTTTTAACTTGATTGCCTCTGTTAAGACCCTGTTTTTGTTTGGTTTTGGTTTTTTTTTTACTTATAATTTTTTTTATTTTAAAGTTGTGGGGTACAATTCAGGGTTGGGTATACAGATGTTCACTATGTTGTTGATAAGGTGTGTCCCTTCTGCCCCCACAAATTCTTACTGCTGCCAATCCCGCATCCTCCCCTACCCCTGACAGTTTCTCTTTACTGCCAATCTTTTTCTTATAGTATTAACAATAATTGTTCAAGGTCCGTTTATGAGTGAGAACATGTGATACTCAGTTCTTTGTTTCTGTGATAGATTCCTCAGTATTATAGACTCTAAATCCATCCAGGTTGCTGTGAAATTCATGATTTTGTCCTTTGTGGCTGCGTAATATTCCATTGTATATTTGTACAACATTTTAAAAATCCAATCCTCTTTCAGTGGGCAGCATGGTTGATTCCATGTTCTTGCTGTTGTGAACAATGCCTCAGTAAACATGTGTGTGCAGGTATCTTTTTCATAGAATGATTTGAGTTCCTCCGGATATATTCCCAGTAGGGGGATTGTGGGGTTATATAGAAGGTCAGTTTTTAGATCTTTAGAAATCGCCACACTGTCTTCCACAGAGGCTGTGCTAGTTTACACTCCAAGACCCTATTTCTAAATCAGATTATGTTCAGATTATGTACTGCAGGTTAGGACTTCAGCTTACTTTTTAGTAGGGAGGTACAGCACAATTCAGCCCATAACTGAAATGGCACATTATTGTAGTTTTGATCTTTATTTTTATAATGATGCTGTTGAGCATCTTTTCATGAACTTATCGACCATGTGTTTACAGTAGTCTTTCAGCATCTGTGGGGAATTGGTTCCAGGATCCCCTGCAGATACCAAAATCTGTGAATGCTTGAGTCCCATATATATAAAATGGTATAGTATTTGCATATGACCTATGCACATCCTCCTGTATGTTTTAAATCTTCTGTAGGTAATTTATAATACCTAATGCAATGCCTGCACATCAGTTCATTTGATTCAGTGTAGTATTTGTTACACAGCAAATCAAAGTTTTGCTTTTTGGAACTTTGTGGAATTTTTTTCTTCCAAATATTTTAGATTCCAGGTTGGTTGAATTAGAACCCACAGAAATGGAAGGCCAACTGTTATCACCTTTGGCGAAATGCCTGTTCTAAATCTTTTGCCCGGTTGGTTATTTGTCTTTTTATTGTTGAGTTGTAAGAGTTCTTTATATATTCTGGATACATGTGTAACTTGCAGACATTTTTTTTTTTCCATTCTGTGGCCTGACTGGCTTTTCACTTTTTTGATGATGTCCTTTGAAGCATGAATGGTTTTGATTTTTTTTTTTTTGAGTTGGAGTCTCACTCTGTCGCCCAGACTGGAGTGCAGTGGCCGCTCCTGACCACCGCAGCCTCGACCTGCTGGACTCCGGCGATCCTGCCGCCTCAGCCTTCCGAGTAGCCGGAATTACAGGCGTGTGCTATCACGCCCGGCTGATTTTTTAATTTATTATAGAGATGAGGTCTCGCCACCCAGGCGGGTCTCGAACCCACGGGCTCAGGCAATTCACTCACCTCAGCCTCCCAAAGGTGCGGGATTACAGGCTGAGCCACCGAGCCCGGCTGAATGGTTTTGATATTGATGAAGTCCAGTTTATCTCTTTTTTCTTTCTCTTGTTTCCTGTGCTTTTGGTGGCATATCCAGGAAACCAGTGCCTAATCCAAGGTTATTAAGAGTTACTGTTGTTTCTTGTAGAGTTTTATAGTTTTAGCGCTTATATTTAGATCTATTCTCCATTTTGCCTGCCTTTCTACCTTCCCTCCTGCCTTCTCTCCTTCTCTCCCTCCCTCCCTCTCTCCCTCCCTCCCCTCCTTCCTTCTTATTCCTTGTTTTGTGACTTCAGTGCTTTCTGAGAAAAAGAGTGCATGGGCGCAAACACATTTCTAAGACATTTCTAGCCTTGTTCTGAATTGACAGCCTGGCTATCAGCATGAAAATAAATTTTCCCACAGATTTTTGAAGTTTTGCCCTAGTTTTTCTAGTTTTCTTTACTGTGATGTTAAGTCTACTACATTATAATTCCTTTGTGTGTATGTTTTACCTCTATAGAAACTTTTTACGATTGCCTCTTTACTTCTAGTGTTGTAGATATTCTTTGGATTTTCTTTTTTTTTAATCCATTGTGCTGGGTACTTGACAGGCTTGTTTATTATATGGAACCTTGTGTCTTTTTATTCTGGGAAGTATTATTGAATTATTTAAAATAGTAGTAATTTCTTCTTCCTCTCCATTTTCTTGTTTTACTTTAAAGCTGTGGGGTACAATTCAGGATTAGGTATACAAGTGGTCATTGTATGGTAAAGTTTGGGCCTCCCTTTGCTTCTCTCTATTTTCTGTTTTCTTTCTTTCTGAAACTCTTTAGACTTTCTGGACTAGTTCTATAATTTTTAAATCTCTTCTTTTCTATTTTCTGATTTTTTGTTGTTGTGTGTGTGTGTCTCTACTGTTTTCTAGGAACTTTTCTCAACTTTTCCCCTCCAGTCTCCTGTTGCCTTTTTCATTTTTGCTATAATTTTAATTTCTAAGACATCTTTCGTGTTCTGAGTATCACTCCTCCTCCTTTACAAGAAATTGGCATTCTGGTCTTCATGGTTGTAATATCTCTTTTTCTTTCTAAGGAGTTTAAGGATAGCTTTTTAGATGTTTTAAATCTTCATATGTAGTTCATTACCTCTGAGTGGCCAGCCCCATGCTCCCAGTTCTTTTGTATAGATACTTGCCTTTGATGTTTGGTGATTTTGGTAGTGTGGTGCTCATACTTAGCAAATTTAACAGCAGGTGCACAAAAGGGGTTATATTCTCTGTAGGTACAGATAGGCCTGGTAACAGTGACACTCTTCTTAGGGTGGATAGCTAGGCTGTTTCCTTAGGAAATCAACCCCTAATGTAAAAACCCAAGTCTTTTCAGGCTAGTCAGATTTGAGAAGAATCTGCAGATTCCTGCCTGGAAGAGGTAAGTTCGATGACTGGGTTCTGGCAACTGAGTATAAGAATAGAGCTGAGAGTGTTGCTAACTTCATTATACAGGTGGACTTCAATTAATTCTCCTGTTTTCAGTGTATTATCTCTTTGCTCGTTATGCTTGGTTTCTTCTAAATCAGAGATAATCTGGTTTATCTCTCTAATGAATAAAACTGCAGTGTTCTGGACTTTTGTTAGTTGTCATGTTTTGGGGTTGACTTTTATATTTATTTCCCTAAGGCCAACTTGATCTTAGGGTTGGGTTGACTAATCTACTAATTCTGAGCCTTTTTCCATGTGGGAATGTGGGGCGAAGAGTGGGAAGATAGGTTTGGAGGGAGATGGGAAATGGAGTGGTTTTGTAGATGCTTTTTAGCTTTCCTTACTACTGATGGTAGGACTGGTGGGGATGGTGATAAGGATTGCTTTTAAAAAATTGGAGAAATAGGAGGAATGACATTTGAGGAGGGATCTGAAAGAAAAATCATTCCACTTTGTCATTTCATTCATTCTGTTTTCCCCGCCCCGCGGTTTTCAGTCTCTTTCCATTTCTTATTTCTTAATTTTTCTTATGTATTTATAATTTTTTTCTACTCCGGATTTTCCTTTTTCCCTTTTTCAAAGGAATTGCATTAGAGATAGGGCTATGAATACATTCTTGTTGCAAAAATTCAAATGATGTAAAGTTGAAGTCCTACTTGACCTTTTCCTTCACCAGTTCCTATTTTAGTGTGTGTCTTTTCAGACCTTTATCTGTACATATTTTATCACTATGTATGTATGTATGTATGTGTGTCCTAGTTTTCTTCTGTGTTTTTAATTGCATTTGATGCATTTAATTGTTATACTACACATATTATTTTGCAATTTTTAATTGTGTTTATGTATTGAATATGTATAATTTTTAATACATACTTGTTTTTAAACTATTGCCTAGCTACCCTTTAGTTTATTTACTCATTCTTTCATTGATGGATATTAGGATAGTTTCAGTTTTTTACTATTAAAAACAGTTCTGCAATGAATATTTTTGTATGTGGCTCATTGTGTACATGTATGAGTATTTCTCTAGTCTAGATGATGAAAACAGACTTGTGGTTAAACACATACTTATTTTGAATTTTAGTAAATATGCTAAATTAGCCTCCTGGAGTCAATAGTAATAAGGGTTATCATCAATAGTGTGAGAAAGTTCATTTCCTTACACTATCTTTTATATTTGATACTATCTTTTTGTTAATTGAATGGGGCAAAAAAGTAGAAATCTTATTTTAATTTACTTTGTTACTTAAGTTGGATGCCTTTCTACTACACATATTTGTTATTTTATATTTCTTATTTGTTATTTTATATTTCTTCTTCTTGCCTGTTTATGCCATTTGCTTGTGTTTCTGTTTTAATATTTGTGTATTTCTAAAAAAAATTGATAGGCATTGTTTTGTATTTTAGATGTTTTTCTTTTGTCTGTCATATATTTTAGACAATTTCCCCCCAGTCGTGCTTATTTTTAACTTATATCTTTTGTTGTATAGAAGTTAAACTTTTTGTGTTTTTTGACTTGGAGTCTCACTCTGTCGCCCAGACTAGAGTGCAGTGGCCGCTCCCGGCCACCGCAGCCTCGCCTGCTGGGCTCTGGCGATCCTTCCGCCTCAGCCTTCCGAGTAGCCGGAATTACAGGCATGCGCTACCACACCCAGCTGATTTTTTGATTTATTATAGAGATGAAGGCTTAGGCAATCCACTCACCTCAGCCTCCCAAAGGCACGGGATTACAGGCTGAGCCACCGAGCCCAGGTAGAAGTTAAACTTTTTGATTTAGTCAAATTATTAATGAATTTTAAGCTTTTAGTTTTATATTCTTTTAAAATTGGAAGTACTGTAAAACTATACATATGGGTATGTTGTTTTGAGCTAATTTTGATTGTCAGTATAAAAATATGCAGCTGATGGTAGCTGATTAAATAGCCACCGTTGGACTGTTTTCCTCAAATAATTAAAAATTTGGAAGTTTGGAAATTTTTGCAATGATTCTCTTGCTTTTTCTCTAGGATGACTGTCTTTAGGCATCATGACTACATTCAGAGCAGGAAAAAGGGAGAAAGGATGCAAAAGCATTTCAAGAGTTGCCTTTTGCTTGTATTTCATTGGCAACCTTAACTATAAGGGAGTGTGGGCAAACTTTTCTTGTTGTTGTTTTATTTGTAAAGATGATCAAGGAAGAAAAGGACAGGAACTAGTGTTCGGTTTCCTACCAGAGATGTCTTCCACAACCTACAAACTTAATTTGTATGGAAGCTGAGAAGATGTTGTAGATTGAAATTAAACTCATTTTATACTTTAAATATTTGTATGTTATAATTATTATAGGACTCCAGTTCAGTTGTAGAATGGACCCAGGCCCCAAAAGAAAGAATTCATCGAGGATCAGACCATCTGAACAGTTACGAAGCAGAGTGGGATATGGTTAATACAGTCTCATTTAAAAAGAAATCACATACCAATGGAGGTATGAATTAAATCTTTTGAAATCTTAAACTGATTTGCTACAATATAATCTATTAATTTAAAAAGTGCAAAGAAAATTATTTGATCCTCCTTAATGGGAAGAAGGATGATTTGGTGCTTTGATTAATATGTATAACTCTCATATTTTAGTTATTTTTTTCATTTCTCTTTTTTGTTTGTGACCTTTAAAAAGATTTTAAAATGCTTGCTCTATTTTGTAGTTATTAATGGCAGAAAATAGAAAAACTTTAAAACATTGTTTTGGCTACTCTTTATGCACATTTTTCTTAATCTAGTAGAATTTTAAAAATCATGTTATTTTATCCTAAGGCACCAGGGGGAGATGGAGTATACTACTAAACCATTCTCTTCTAATTTCAGTGTTTACTGGGAAATTCATGACTTGTTAAAGTCTCCCCTTTTATTAATTCATTGACTGTTCCCCTTTCTACATATGCTTAACAACATTTCAATGACTGTATATATTACAGGGGTTCTGTTAGATGATGATGATGATGATGATGATGATGATGATTTTTTGAGTTGGAGTCTCACTCGTCATCCAGACTGGAGTGCAGTGGCCACTCCTGGCCACCACAGCCTCAACCTGCTGGGCTCCGGCGATCCTTCAGCCTCAGTCTTCCAAGTAGCTGGAACTATAGGCGTGCGCTACCACGCCCGGCTAATTTTTTGATTTACTGTAGAGATGAGGTCTCGCCAAGTTGCCCAGGCGGGTCTCGAACCTGTTGGCTCAGGCAATCTGCTCACCTCAGCCTCCCAAAGGCGCGGGATTACAGGCTGAGCCACCGAGCCCAGCTAAATTGATTGCCTATTCCAATGTCTGTAATGGTGTCTCCTGCATTTTCTTTTTTTTTTTTGAGTTGGAGTCTCACTCTGTTGCCCAGACTGGAGTGCAGTGGCATGCTCCCGGCCACTGCAGCCTCGATCTGCTGGGCTCTGACGATCCTTCTGCCTCAGCCTTCCAAGTAACTGGAACTACAGGCGCACGCTACCACGCCCAGCTAGTTTTTGTTTTATTGTAGAGATGAGGTCTTGCCAAGTTGCCCAAGTGGGTCTCGAACCTGCGGGCTCAGGCAATCCACTCATCTCAGCCTCCCAAAGCGCGGGATTACAGGCTGAGCCACCGAGCCCGGCCGGTTCCATTAGATTATAATGGAGCTGGAAAACTCATATTGCCTAGTGACATGATGGCCTTTGTAGTATCATAGGGCAACAATTTACTTTTTTCTATGTTTAAATACACAAATATAGTTACTTACAGTATTCAATATAGCTTTTGCTGTACATGTTTGGAGCCCCGAATTTCATAAAAGGAAGAAGCATCATACTGGTGAGAAAAGCAGTCTGACAGTAAAGATCTCTCTAGAGTAATGGTTCTCAGCCTTGGTTCACATTGAAGTCACAAGAGTTGGTGGATTTAAAAAAAAAATTATCAAAATCAAACTTTGGAGATGGATCTTTGGCATCTATATTTTCCAAAAGGTCTTCAGGTGATTTTAATGTGTGATCAGAGTTGAGAACTTTTGTATAGATGTGTAGCTTAGCAAAAAATCACAGATGTAAACTTTGCTTATGTGGCTTGACCACAGAGTGACTTATTCATTAAACAGATTTTATTTTGTAATTATTAAAAGTTAAAGTGGCGTTTTCTAAGCTTGAGGTCTGAACCATCAAGCTTAGAATTTTCAGATATTTTAAATTTATGCTATTGTGAAACATTTTTTAAAGTCTTTTTTCCCCAAAGAAAACTGTTAATCTAGTTTTATCTTTTAGCCTTTACATTTATATTACTTTGTACTTTTTTCTTTTTTTGATGAGGCACAAAGGACACTTGGGACAAACCTTTAAGAAATTGACTATTTATGACTTATTTAATTTTATATTTCATAATAGTTTCTGCTGTTAAGTCCATTGTTTTTATATATACAAGATTAAATATTTTGGAACTATTTCTTCCGAGAGCAACAGACTGTCATCATGTTCTGGAAACCCATCCAAATAAAATGCTGTGTCCTTGATGTTAATTCTTTAAGTTCAAGACATATGGATACTTACTGAACTGTTCTGTTCTTACAAGAAGAGTAGAACTGCTCTCTTTCTCTACTGTTATATTCAATTTTCCCATGTCAGTGTGTTGTAGATACTTTTATATGTATTTGGTAACAAAGTAATAAGTTCATTAAAAGTAATTTTCTTTACCTTTTCTTAAAGTAGAAAGAAAGAGATACTGATTTAACTCTTAATTTTTGTTCATTTTCCTTTGTAACCATTTCTGTTTCTGGGTGACTGCTGGCAACAGACTAATTTGCGAATTATTTTTATGTTGACTTAATTCATTTATTCAACACATCTTTGATTACCTGCTATATACTAGCCATTCTTCTAGCACTGAGGATATACCTGTAAACAAAATAAGGTTCCTGTTTCCATGAGACTTTTATTCTAGTGGAGAGATTTGTAATATTGCTTTCATTTTTGTCAGAGCTTTAAGTGGGAAAATGGGTGAGACAGTTTCTTTTGTGTGTAATATGTGTCTCTTCTATTAGCAAGGGAAAATCTATGTAAATCTTTACTCTTGAATATACACAAACTCCTGATAACTCTTATAGGCTACAAGTAGTATTCAGCATTTCCTATATGATTTTCTTGTGTTAATTTAGATTAAACACTAGGTTTAACTGAAGAATTGATTTCTAAAAATTGTCTATTTAGTTTTTCATTTCTGTTTTTCTGTGGAAATATTTTTAGTCTTTGCCAGTAAACGAGTAGTATGTATCCTTTCTAGGTAGTCTGAGTACATTCATACTTAAATAATTCATGGATAAGTTGGAATTTAAGAACTGTCTTTGATATCAGCTTGTAGTGGTGTTCTATCTATAATATAAATACCAGTGAAACATTGTTTAAAATAGTCAGGTGGGCACATGGCACTTAATCTAATGCCTGTTTTCTTTATGAGTTCACCATCCACACTGGTGTGGAAGCTAGGCAGGTCATTGTATATGGTTAAGGTGCTTTAGCTTTTCTGGACTTCCTTCAATTCATACTTATTAACCCTTTGCACTCAGAGACATCTCATGGATCACCGGCCAGCAACTCAACTGCATTTTTTAAATGAGGTAGTGAAAAACAAATCACTTCATATTAAATAGTATGGTGTTGGAACCAATTATTTTATTGTAAAGATGTTTTGCTTATAATGGAATTTGGGACATTATGGAACTTACTTATGACCAAAAAAAATGAAGATTTTGTATCTTTTTTTTTTCCAATGTGTGGTAACGTGTGAAACAGTTGCAGGTTCATTGATATATGTTGTGCAATAGTAGTTTGTTTGATGTCTTCTATATGGCGTTTTTCTATTCCAGCAGACTATGGGACTCAGGCGATCCTGCTGCCTCAGCTGTCCCAGTAGCTGGAACTACAGGCACACACCACTAATGCCTAGCTGATTTTTTGATTTATTATAGAAACGAGGTCTCACCATGTTGCCCAGGCTGGTCTCGAGTATGCAGTCTCATTTTCTTCCTCCCACATTAATAGTATGTAGCTTATTGTCCAGTCTGTTATTTGAAGATGTAGAAGGATGCTTTCGTGATTCCTGAAAACCACTTCTCAACTGATTGATTGTATCTCAGTATATATTCTAGTCATTTATTTGCTTTTTCATGCAATTTGAATGGAAACCTCAAGGAAACATGCATTTTTGAAAAATTTGCTTTGGCATAATTTTGTCCTGTATAATCACCAGTGGTCTTTTTATGTCTCCTAAGAAGGGACTTCTGAGTGATTTGCTAAATTTATGATGTCCCCTCAGAGGGGACATCCAAGTACAAAGGGTTAAAGTGTCCATAAAATGGTGATGGTGCCTGCATTCCTTAGGGATATACGTTTCTGTAAGCTGTGGGTTTCTAAGTGTCAGTTCAGGAGATCTTACTGGAGATGATGGAGCTATAGTGTTCCTGAGTGTATAGGAAAGTTAATATATAGTACTGCATACACCCACATACACTCGCAAACACACATATGTATATGTGCATGTCAACACTGATTAATTTGTCTTTTGATCAAGTCTTGAAAGCCAGTTATCTTCTATAATTTATCTTTGTTGAATTGGTAATGTGGAACCAAATTAATAAAGGTCTTGAGTAAGAGGGTAGCTTGGCACTTCTTAAGAAATAACATTAAAGAAAAGGTTTTTTAAAATTTCAGAGACATAACATGCTTATGTCTGAGTTGAATTGTTGAAATAAAATGGCATTGTTGATTAGAAGTGAGTTTATAAGTAGCAGCATCATTAGTGAGAAGAAACAATAATTTTTTCCTTTGTTTTTAAATTTATTATTTAAATAGTTAATTTTTAAGTGCTTATTATCAATTAGGATAATGTTCATATACCTACAGTTTTTGATTCTATAAACAAGCAACAAACTCAGAAAATGCTGTGTTTTATATAACTGTAGTCTGATTTGAAGACTTAATTTAATAGAAAGCTAAATTAGCAAGGAGATTGAATAACTAATTCTCTTTGAAGCATTCATAACCTAATTATCTTTTCATCTTCAGTTCCCCACTGTACCTTTTTTTTAACAAATAAAATGTATATTCACTCCAGTACAATTTTTTATATTGACATGCTCACATTCACTATCATTGTAGTCTCCTAAAAATAAGTATCTACAAAAGGAAGTGAAGACATAAAGATTTAAAAAAAAAATTTAGATGACTCTTCAAGAGAATTATGGTATTCTTATTTGAAGAGAGAGGGAAAGGTGAACATTTATTGAGTATTTGCTGTATACTTGGCTTGTACTAGTTGACAAGTATTATCTCTTAATTCTTAGAATTACATTGGGAGGTAAGTATATAATTATCTCCATTTTACAAATGAAATAATGGAGACTCAGAGATTTATTTGTTGTCCCAGTTAGTAAGATGATAGTGCTACAAAATGAATCCAGCCTACATGCTTCCAAAGCAATGGTCACTTTTTGGGCAAAGCTTATATTTACATAAGGATAAAAATTCTTAAATTTTGTATGTTGTAGGACAATTATTTAAAATTTTTTTTTTTTTTTTAAAGAAAATGTTGCCATTTCTAGTACAGGTGAAAACCATAGTAATAAGAGTGCTATAGTGATTCCTGGGTTCAACAAATTCCTGTTAGGCAGTCCTGAAGAGCACTGTCGGTACCTTTTAAAAAGGTGAAGAAAAATATTTTGCCCCATTTTCTTGTTTTTAAGATGCTCCAAGTCATAGAAATGGGAAAAGCAAATGGTCATTCCTGTTCAGTTTGACAGACCTGAAATCAATCAAGCAAAACAAAGAGGGTATGGGCTGGTCGTATTTGGTATTCTGTCTAAAGGATGACGTCGTTCTCCCTGCTCTGCACTTTCATCAAGGAGATAGCAAACTACTGATTGAATCTCTTGAAAAATATGTGGTATTGTGTGAGTAAGTATCAAATTATTTTCTACTTATTGAAACAAGATTATTGTATTAATCCCAGGGCAAACTATTTTTACTTGTCATTGGGCATCAGTGACCTTTGTGCATATGAGGGCATGAGCAGCGTTGTTTTTTTCTGGGATATTGACTTCTTTGGATTGATGACTGAGTAACATTTTGCCATTTTAGTAATTTGAATCTGAGACTTATCACCTTACTACTGTTACAAGGAAGAGAGTAGTCCAGTATTGTATACATTAAAATGAATGATAATGTGTTAATTATTTACAGATTATATATTTACCTAATTTACTTTTTACTATGTATTTTCTACTAAACATACACTTTTATTTGTAGTGTTGCAACTTTAAGTCAGGCAAGTCGAAGCCCTTCATAAAATAATTTCTAAGTTGGAAGACAGGGCCTTCTTGCTTTCCAAAAATTTTGTCTTATATTTGTTTACCTATGCACATCTGTACTCACACACAAAGCACTCTCTTGTCCTTACTCTCAACAAATATTTATTGAGTATTACATTTCAAGCACTGTTG
Source organism: Carlito syrichta (assembly GCF_000164805.1). Lineage (NCBI taxonomy): Eukaryota > Metazoa > Chordata > Mammalia > Primates > Tarsiidae > Carlito > Carlito syrichta. The sequence continues at coordinate 571,637 of NW_007245882.1, forward strand.
GTTGCTTGGTATTCAATAGTGAACAAAATAAGCATGTTCCTGGGTCTCTGATCATTTATATTAGTCTTATGAAGGATGCTAACAAGTTAATGTCAATTAAAACTCAAGAACTGAGATGAAAGAAGTACAAGGTGCTTTGGGAGCTCCCAAGAAGGGAGAAGGGTTGATTAATTCAGATTGGGAGTGGGGATCAAGGAAGACTTTCTGGAGGAAGTAGCATCTAAATTGAGACCTGAAAAATGATTGAACATTATAATGAAAGGGAAGGAGATAATTAGAGGGAAGCATAGAAGTATGAGTACAGACATGAAGTAATCACACAACAAAGTAGTTCAGTATTACAGGTCTGCAAAGTATGGAGAGGGAAGGGTACCAAAGTGAAAGCTGAGGTCAGAAAGTTGAGTAAGGCCCAGAGCATGAAGTAAGTCATGTTAGCAGTTTGTTCAAGTCATCCAGATGAGATTAAGGTGACCTAAACTAGGAGAGTGACAGGAAAGATGGAAGTATTGGAGAAGTATTTAGGATTAGATTTTGTGATTAACTGGATATATGGAGATGAGAAGGGAGAAGTTGAGGTTTTTGGTTCTGCAAGGGATCATTGTTAATTTTATTAATAAGTTATACCTTTATAGTAGAATTTAACATCTTGCTTAAATTTAGACTCATAAGGCTAGGAGTGATTAAAAAACGAGAAGACTGTGTATTTTCCCCCTTCCTATGTTGATCTCCTCAGGCTGGCACTAAGCATTCTGTTCAGTACCAGCAAGCATAAGTTCAGACCTGGTTGTTGGTATGTAGATCTTGGATCTCGAGCCTTTGAATAGGTTCTCATTGAGGGAGTTAAGTAGATTTCAGGAGGAGCACTGTCATGACTGGAGTAGAAGTAGCAAGCATTAGAGACTTGGGAGGTTTAGCACCATTGTAAGCTCAGTACCAGTGTTGTGATATAACTCACAAAAGTACTCAGTTGACTTGAAACTATTTATTAAAGCATAGTATCTAGGATGAGGGAGGTAGTTTCCCCTTTCTACTCTTTACTGGTAAGAGTGTACTTTGGGCCAGGTGCAGTGGCTCAACCTGTAATCCCAGCACTTCGGGAAGCCAAGGCAAGAGAATTGCCTAAGCCCAGGAGTTTGAGACCAGCCTGGGCAACTTGGCGAGACCTATCTCTACAATTAAAAAATAAATTAATAAATAAGTCGGACGTGGTAATGCATGCTTGTAGTTCCAGCTGCTTGGAAGGCTGAGGCAGAAGGATCACCTGAACTCAGCAGGTCACAGCTGTGGTGGCTTTGAGCATGCCACTGCACTCCAGTCTGGGTGACAGATGAGACTTCCAAAAAAAAAAAAAAGTTGTACTTTAGAGTAGGCTTGTGGTGCAAGCAGTAAGCAGTGCATTTTAAGTGTGCATTGAAGAGATAATCAGTGTAAGGAGAGGGATGGAGGGAGAGAGAGACAGATATAGGGACAGACACACTGGAAGGAGTTTTGCCAAGCGTGCACCTACTCTCTCCCTATCTAGCAGACAAGTCTCTGGGAAGGAGTATATCTTTAGAAGAAATGCTTACTGTTGTTTGGAGATATGGAACAATGGAAATGGTGTTTCTCACTACATGATTTTTTTCCCCCTTTCAATAAGTTTTTTTTTTCTTTGAGAGCCTACTATACTTCAGATGCAGCAGTACAACATTCTGGAAACATAGTAGTAATTAAAAAAGATAAGGCCCAGCCTTCTTGGATTTTTGTAGTATTGTGGGAGAGACAAACATTAATTAAATATAAAATTTCAGCTGTAATAACTGCTGTGAATAAGACATATGGCACTATAGAGGCATATAATAGGATACTACATAAGCTTTTGTTTTTGTGCAGTGGTAGTAATTGAAACTCTAGAAGAGTGACATCATTTAAGGGGAGGATAACGCCAGATGAGATGTGAGCAAAGGTGATTAATTGCAACCTTTAACCATCTGATTAAGAAGAAAAAACTGGCAGAGGAACTGACCTCCCTATACTTTTTTCTCTTCTCATTGGGCTTCATTATTATGTTTTTGGTGAACCAGCTGTGACTGTTGTTCTTGGAGGAAGAACTACTGTCTGAGGTAACTACTTCAAAAGCTATTTCCCTAATGTCAACCACTTCTTTATGTATTCTCCTGTGACACTAGGGGACAGTTTGCTTTTTAGCCCATGAATGTTCTGTAATGTGTCAGAACAGTACATCAAATACTTATCTCCATGGTCCCTCCATTGCTCTAGGCTGAAAATAAGTACACCTTATTTTCTTGTCACAAATTATGCCCAATTATGTTGTGCCATACAGCTCACCATAGATTATATAATGAGTCTAGTTAGTAGAATAAAGATACTCCAATAAATAATCACCAATATAAAAAGTTCAAAATTTACATAAGCCATCTCATACTATCAAATACTTAAGGAGATTTAAAGGCCCTGTTCTTGTGATTTATGAGCCAAGTAAATAGAATTCCCAGATTTTTAAGTTAAAGTTGAAGGAAATGCAAGTTTCCAAATATTCCTGCTTTATTTTACTGGGTGTCAGCCATGGGTAGATCTTATTTTCTGTCCATGGAGCAATTTTTCTAAGCAAAATGGTGTTTCCAGAGTCATATTTCATGGTTGAAGATTGTGGAAACCACAGAAAAGAAGGGTAGTCAAGGAAAACCTTGGTTTCAGCCTCACTAGGATGCCAGCCAATATATGCCAGAGGTCACTCTTCTGTCTTTTGCATTCAAAACCAAGAGAATGAGACCAGGTATTTTCCCTATTTTGATTAAGTTAAATTGAAAACTGTGGCGTGCATCTGTGGCCATATTGTCTCCCTAATATATCCTCTAGTGAATTAAGTTTTCCTTTCTGTAGAGCAGATCTTTCTCTTACAGGAGCAGGGCCTTATGGATGAGCAGAGATGGCCAGTGATGTGGGGGCGGGCAGTCTTAAAAGAGCCAAGAATAGGCTCTGCTAGGCCAGTCATGCAGTTTTGTCTTTTAGTCTTACCAGCTGGATCTAGTCAGTGCAGAATAGGCCACTTTCTTGAGGCTTACTATTTCTCAAATGGTTTTCTTATCTACCAGGAAAACAAATTGTCATATTTGTTGATGTTTGTAAGTGTTCTTTGATCATTTAATATATGATATTCACTTGGTTAAAAGAATAAGCTATAAATACTTTTTTTTTTTTTTTTTTACCTTTCTAGAACCAAGTTGGTTGCTAGGATATCAATAAGGCTTATTGATTCCATTAAATTATTTTGTATATTGGATCATTTTTGCATTCATACATAAATATCCAAGCAGTAAAATATTTTCCTTAAAAGCCAAATTAGCCCCTATCGATTACCACACACAAAAATCAACTTCAAATGGATTAAAGACCTACACGTAAAACCTCAGACTATAAGAATCTTAGGAAATGCAGGAGATACCCTTACAGAAATTGGAATTGACAATTCTTGATCAAAACCCCAGATGCCCATGCCATAAGAGATATGAGAGACAAGTGGGACCTCATCGAACTGAAAAGCTTCTGCAAAGCAAAAGAAATCCTCAAGACAGTGGGGAGACAGCCCATAGAATGGGAAAAAATATTTGCCATCTGTATATTTGGCAAATGCCTAACCTCCAGGATCTATAAGGAATTCAAACGTGCTGGAAAAAAAAAAGCCTCATTAAAAATGAGCAAAAGACATGAATAGACACTTCTAAAAGGAAGACATGAGCAGCCAACAGACACATGAAAAATGCTTAGCTTAACTGATCATCAGAGAAATGCAAATCCAAACCACATTTAGATACCACCTGATTCCAATAAAAATGTTCATCATTAATAAAACAACAACAACAACAGATGCTGATGAGGATGTGAAGAAACTGAACATTTCTACACTGCTGGTGGGAATGCAAACTAGTTCATCCTCTTTGGAAAACAATGTGATGATTTCTAAAAGAACTAGAAATTGACCTTCCATATTACCCAGCAATCCTTCTTCTGAGAATATACCTGGAAGAGCTCAAATCATTCTACAAAAATGATACCTACTGTCCATGCATGTTTGTTGCAGCACTATTCACAATGGCAAAAACATGGAACCAGCTGTGCTGCCCATCAAAACTGGACTGAATTTTTTAAAAAATGTGGTACATATACACAATGAAATATTACGTAGCCATAAAGAACAGAATTACAGACTTTGCAGCAACTTGGAAGGATTTAGAGTCCATCATACTCAGTGATCCATCACAGAAACAAAAAATTGAGTACCACATGATCTCATAGGTGGATATGAACACCTGTTATAATACTACAAAAAAGGGATGGGCAGTAGTGGTACACTGCTGGAGGGGTGGTGTGAGGTGGTAGTACACATGACATTAATAAGGGTACCTGGTCCTAATCCAGGTGAAGTGAGGTCCAGTGGGAGGCCCAAAACTTCACCTAACCATTTATGTATCCAGTCCTGATTTATACCCACGACTTTAAAACATAAAAATAAAAAGAGATTAGGTCAGGAGTGCTCCACTCTCAGAATGGATTAATGTTATTAAGAGAATGGGTTTGTTATAAACGTGTGTTCAGCCCTCTCTTCTTCTTTCTCTCCATATGGGTCTCTCTACCATGTTGTGACACAGTAAGAAGACCTTCACTGGATATGGCCCCTCCATCTTGGACTTCCCAGCCAAGATGGAGTACTATGAAAAAAAAAAAAGCCAAATTGGTTATATCATCAGCTGTACCAACCATTTAAAAGATTAGATTTTAGATGTAACATTTTATTGTAAATATTCTGAATCTTTTTTTTTTCACTTTGGTTTGTTTTTGTTTTTGAGTTGGGGTCTCACTTTGTTGCGCAGACTTGAGTGCAGTAGCACAATCAGTCTTCCTTAGCCCTGGCTTCCAGGGCTCAGGTGGTACTTCTCAGCCTCCCAAGTAGCTGGGACTACAGGTATGTGCCACTATGCCCAGCAAGTTTGTTTGTTTGTTTGTTTGTTTGTTTATAGAGACGAGGTCTTGCTGTGTTGCTTGGCTGACCTCAAACTCTTGGTTTCAAGTGATTCTCCCATTTGGTCTCCCAAAGTGCTGGCATTACAGGTGTGAGCCACCACACCCAGCCTAATTCACATTTTTGATTGATGTCTTCTACAATGCTATTTATTTCCTTGGTCATATATATTCGTCATTCTCAGTAGCAATATAAAATAGTTTACTGCTACTTCTGAGTGTGTAAACATTGTTCAGTTTGTAATTTCTGAGCTTATTCTGAGGTATTTGGGAGAGGCTTACTCCAAAACCTGTGAAATACTTCAGAATGTCCAGGAGAGGTGCTTCTGTAGCTGTGGTATTAGACTATAGTTTCTTTAAACTATTTAGTAGGCTCTAACAGAATTGCCAGTGTTGGCAGCCTTAAAAGTTCTTATTGCTGTAATGAGTTTGAAAGTCTTGAATAATGTTGGAATGAGAGATCACTTCCCAGAATGTGTATTTATGGATTAAATTAATGTAGTAACTTGGCAGAAGGAAACATTGTAATAATATTCTGGAATGCCAGTCTTCCTTCTGGGGTGTTCTGCAATTGTCTAGCAGTATTCTACTTGTCCCTTGATTGGTATACTTTTTAAATGTTTTGTTTATTTCCTATGGGGCAGTTCTTAAAAGTCTTCATATCTCTTTTCCATCCCCATCACAGAATATGTTATTTATTTATTTTAAAAACTTTTAAAGAAGTATTTGTCGTTGCTTGTTGGTAAGGCTGTTATTTCTTACTTCCATCTCTAGTTTAATGACCACTGTTTCAAGATATGGGGCCACAGAATTATCTGAGCCCAGGGAGTGAAGTTGCATATTGGTTCCCCCCACATGTATAGACAGTGGTTTAATTTTCATGATAATTTTTTATTTGGATTTTAAAGAAATAATTTGATGTAATTTATTGTTGGAAACAAAATAACCACAGCATCAGCAGCACTGTATTAGGAAAAAAATTTTCTCCCTATGTTAGCTACTTTTCTGATGCTTCATTTAAAAGTTGACCTATTATTTTTAAAAAAAACGCCTTGTGAGAGAATCTGTAAGTCTACATATTAAATATAACTGCTCAAAATATTCAGAAAAATGTGTTTAAATGAAAAGTGAATGTGTTAAAACATTATTTTTTCCTACATCAAATGAGTCAGCCTTAGCTCCTTTTAAAAAGCCAAAGGGTTTATTAACTACTATTGTCTCTGTATATCAAGTGCTGTTTCTGACTGTGTAAGAATAAGATCCTGTTTTGGATTTCATATCCCCTCTGGCATTACTGTTGCATCCTGTTATGTTAGAATTGAGAAGAGATAACTGTTATTAAAGATCTTATCTCAGATATTTATGATAAACTCGAGGTGTATAGCTGTAAAATAACAAATTTAATTTTTATTTTAAACATAGGAAAGTTGTAGATTTATTAACAGCTGACTTACTAAGCTATAAAACTGAATAGAAAAAAGACTAGATGATTCATCTGATTACTTGAAATTAGATGTCTTTTGGAAAACATTTTATTTATTCTGTAGTTATTAAGAAATATGGAGAGATGCTTGGTCCCGGAGCTTAATAAGCAAGAACTAAAAACATACTATTACCTGAATTATATATAATGATCTTATTAAATATGTTCATATATATGTGCTTATAATTATGCTTGGCATGATTAATGATCTTTATCAAATTATTAATCTATTCTATCTTATATTTTTAGCATCTAATATTAAAGTATTATCAAGCTGTGGAATGATGTTGGAAACCGTGTCAGAATAGGTCACATTTTCCTATATTGTGCATATTATATACTTGCCTTTCTTTAATTTTTATGATAATAAAGCCAGAAATATTGTAAGACTCTTCTGTTGTAATTTTAGACAAGAATTTGGGTTCATTACAATTTACTCCTTTTAGCTGTTTACCTAGGCTGAAAATACAGTTTGTATTTGTTATAATAAAATTTATTAATTTAATATTATTTTTTGTATTTCATGTTTCATGTAGTTTTAGAGCTCATTTAAAATAGTTACTAAATATTTGCTAATGTGTTAATGGGAAACTATTCTATAGCTGTGTGTTAAATATTTTTTTGGTAAGGAAAATTTTGCAGTAGTAATTATTCAGATAGTAATTGATGCAATGTGGTAGTATTTTCTACAAACTCCTTTTTTTCATTACAGATCTCTACAGGATAAAAGAATACTTCTTGTGAATTGTCAGAATAAGAGTCTTTCACAGTCTTTTGAAAATCTTCTTGATGAACCAGCATATGGTTTAATACAAGTATGTTTTAAATCTATCCTGTGTTAATTTGACTATTGTTTTATATTCCCTTGCCTCTCATCTTCTCAGGGCATGCAGCATGAGGCCAGGGTGTGTGTGTGTGTGTTTGTGTGTGTGTGTGTGTGTGTGTGTGTGTGTGTGTGTAATCTTCCTGGAATTACATGGAGATTATTCTCTGTAATTTTATAGAAATAATAATATGTTCCATATTATTTACAAGACTCAGAAGCTTCCTTGGTTCTTAGTTACTCTTAAGGCAATTTTTCCCCTTATCATAATACTGAAATTGGATATAAGTAGATTTTTATTATCATAGCTTTCATTTTTTGGACATAGGGTAAGCCACTTTAAATTTATTAATGATCAATTTAGGCAAAAATCTGATTTGAATTTAAGTAGGCTGTTTTTGGTGTCATGATAAATCTAATTCCTCTAAAAGTATTTGAGTATATTTTTCTATTTGGCTAAAACTGTGCTGACATAAAGTTATTTTTACTCCGATTACTAGGTAAACTAATGAGATGGTTTATTTGTTCACTTATTCATTTAGCAAATGTTTGAATGCTCACAATGTTCCAGCTACTCTTTTCTTGATTTTAAAGATGCAAAGATTAACAAGGTAAAGAGGGAACTTTTTGGGAAGGAGCACAAGAGAGCTAAAGTCTGTCTAGAATAGAATATGAGGGTACAGTTTTTCTTATTGTGAGAATAGTTGTTTATTAAATAACTATTTTCTGCTGAATATGAATGACCAAGCAGTTTGGGCTTCAGAAGTTACTCTAGGACTTGACAGTAGAAAACGCTTTTTCTGTTTTCTTGGACTAATTATTCTTTGTTGGTATGATTTGCTATTCATATAGTTAGAGTAAAATGTCAGTTAATATTTAAATATTGTGAGCTTTAAACTTAGGTATCAAATATTTTGTGTTATAGTAGTGTGGTGGTGCACACTTCAAGAAATATCTTTTTTTGTGAAGGCAGGACTGCTAGACAGAAGAAAGCTGTTGTGGGCCATTCATCACTGGAAAGTAAGCCCTGCATATATTTCTGATGTATGCAGAATGAATGAAGCCTGCAAATCATATGTTTATCTGCACTTCAATCAGTAACACTAACTTGCTATTTATTGTGCTATTTTAATGAAATGAAAAGGTTGGCTTAGAAAATTTAAATATTTCTTCCAAGAAAGAAAACAAAATTTTAGGATGATCTTAGAGCACTCTGTTTTAGTTCTGATTTCCCTCCCTTTAAAAAATTGCTTTTTATTGTTCATCATTGGTATTCTAATTGTTTTTTGAATTAATAACGTTAATATTTTTTTCTACTACATAGAAAATTAAGAAGGATCCTTATACAGCAACTATGGTAGGATTTTCCAAAGTCACAAACTACATTTTTGATAGTTTGAGAGGCAGTGATCCTTCTACACATCAACGACCACCTTCAGAAATGGCAGATTTTCTTAGTGATACTATTCCAGGTCTAAAGATAAATCAACAAGAAGAACCAGGATTTGAAGTCATCACAAGAGTAAGTGGAGATTTATGTTCTTGTAGCTCTTATATTTTAATAGAACGTGTACTGAATACTATAGGAATAGAAACTCAATTTTGGTGATAACTGCATTTTTCCCATAATTCATTCTTAAAATTTTTTGTTGACTAATACATCTGACAACTAATGCTTGTCCTGTCACCAAATTCTTGGACTTGTTCTCCACTTTCTCTCTTCATTAATGTTAGATCTCTTTTTTTAAATTATCTTTTGATAATAACGAACAGATTGTTTCATTGAGCGCATAGCAGTAAGTGAGGTGAGCCTTGCCTGTTGCCTCTTAGTTCTGTTGCTTATTTGCATGTTTCCTCAGCAGGCATCAAGGCAACTAGTCGGGACAGTACGTTAAGGCTTTTATTCTTATGTGAAACTTTCTTAAGTAAGATGGACTTTGGCCTAAAATTATGGCATATCTTTGTATATGTTCAATAAGACTTTGGAATTTGCAACAATTCTAGGCTTGCATGTTAGAAAATTACAAATATCTAAATTGGAGTACTTAATTAAAGGGTTTGTCTTACAAATAGTATTTCCAAATTGCCAACATCTGTTAATAGAATAAAAAACTGTGGAAAATGCCAATTTGAGCTAATGGATCATAGATCAGTTCTGAAAATTACAAACTTTAATTTGAAAGAAAAGCTAATTTTGGAATATGATTAATAGAAGAATTATATATTCTTTCTTTTTAAATAAAACAGCTTATCATTTGGTTTGAAGATTTCTTGCAGAGTTTACATGTTGAATGTTCTGTATTTATGTAATTGGGCCCAAAATAATAAGGAATTTTTTTTAATGGCAAATGTTTTTATTCTGTGAGATTTCCTGTCTCTGAATTGTAATTTAGTTATTTGTGTGTTTAGTAGGAGGGAAAATGTATAATGCTAATTATTATGTTTTGTAGACTAGGCTTGGGAAAATAAGGGAAGATATTAGTATTGGAACTCATATCTGAAAAAATATTTTAGACTTAGTTTTGGTATGCTTTGATTTCATTTCACTGGTTAAAGATGTAATTGTTATTGCCTGTCTTCTTATTTAGATTGATTTGGGGGAACGACCTGTTGTTCAAAGGAGAGAGCCAGTGTCACTGGAAGAATGGACTAAGAACATTGATTCTGAAGGAAGAGTTGTAAATGTTGATAATATGAAGCAGATGATATTTAGAGGGGTAATTTAAACACTCTAAGTAATATGGATTATATTATAAACTGCTAGTATGTAGGGATTTTGGTATTGTTACTGTTTTGTTTTTAGGTGGTGGGGTTTCACTCTGTCATGCAGGCTGGAGTACAGTGGTGTGATCATAGCTCACTGTAACCCCAAACTACTGGGATCAAGCGAACCTCCCACCTCAGCCTCCTGAGTACCTGGCAGTGTCACTATACTCAGCTAATTTTTAAATTTTTTTAGAGGTAGATTTTGCTATGTTGCCCAGTCAGGTCTTGAACTCTTGACCTCAGGTGATCCTCCTGCCTCTATTTCTTTAAAAAAAAATATTATTTGTATAAGCTTATGGAGTACAAGTGCAGTTTTGTTACATGGATAGAGCATAGTGGTGAAGTCAGAGCTTTTAGCATATGTTGCTGGAATGACACATTGTACTCATTAAATAATTTCTCTTATTCCCCCCTCACTGCCCTCCTATCCCCCACCCTTCCATCATTCTTTGATGAATGATACCTTAAAATTCCTGGGTAGAGTAGGACAGAGTGAGGTGCTTATGATGTTCTTGTGGGTTGGGTAGGGGGAATACACTTAAGTCTGTGGGAAGACATTCTTCCTTACTTGAAGTTCTGTGGGTTATGTGAAAGGGGCATGCACCCAGGGGCATTTACCTTATTCATTAATCTTGGGCTTAGAAAGACTCATTGACTCATCAGCTCCATTGTCTGTCTGCTGTACAGTATACTGTGTATTCTGCATTGTTTAAGCTTATATCATCAGAATCTAGAAGTAAAAAACAAGATAATATTCACTGAATTGAACTGTTTTTATGTTTAAAACTGCCTCCTAAATATTAGCTTTCCTGTTTATATGCAAGTTTTGTGAACTTAACGGTTTTGCATTCTTTTTAAATTAATGTGTTTAATATGCATGCTTTCTTTAGGGACTTAGTCATGCACTGAGAAAGCAAGCATGGAAATTTCTTCTGGGTTATTTTCCTTGGGACAGTACTAAGGAGGAGAGAACTCAATTACAAAAACAAAAAACGTAAGTAATGGTCTTTTGTGTGTTTATCAAAGAAATTCAAATAACCCACCTATACAAACTAGTTTCTAGGTGCAGATGTAGAAGAGATTAGGGAATGGGAAAATACTTTTATTTTCATTGTTTTAATTTCAAAATTATGAGCATTATAATTTTTCAAGCCAGAAACACTTATTAGAAGGACCTCATTGCAGTTACATTTGTGAATATGTAAAAAATTCCAGTTATTTTGTACAAGCCTATTGCATACTTGAAAGATAACTATTAGACATGCATTTAAAATATATCTCATTTGTCTTGATTCAATTTTACAATTTATTATGAAATTGACTCATAAGGAGTATATTTGCTATTTAGATTAACTACCTTTAAATTGTTTTCTTGGCGCCCTTGTAACAAACTGATGATTCCTTTTGAGAAGAGTGTTTCTTTTTTAAATTATTTCTCAGACTTGAAAAGAAACACAGGCCAGCTTTCCATGTATACTTCTTGTTCCCAGTTGTCATTCTAGCCTTTGATTTAAAGCTACTCTCAATCATTATGTGCATATTGAAACTCTCTAACAATTCTTTATCTTTTCAACATGTTTACCAGTCCTTCTAAGATATTTTTACATTAGCAAGTTTCTGCATTAAGCTAGTGGGAAATTGGAAATATGTCACATTTTTTTTTAAAAAAGACATTATATTTATAATTACTCAAAAACTTTAATGGCTAAAATATTTAATGACTAGAATAATTTTAGGTGTGTTTTAAGGATTGAAGTAAATGTTTTTATAAAAGCTTGCCTAAAAATCTAGTAGTTAAAATTTATCACATAAACTTTATGACATGTGTAAGGTTATTTTTCTTTTGTTTTCACTCATTTGTTACAACTTTAAACATTTTACAATCATGTTTATAACTTTATATCCCATTTGAATAAAAAATATTTTGATATACTGTATATAGAAAACCCCAATTAAACAGTGTTTTTTAAAAATTTTTTATTTTGAGGATATGGGGTACAATTCAGGTTTAGATATACAAATGTTCATTATGCAAGTACCCTTGTTGATGAGGTGTGCCCCCTGCTCCCCTGGCAGTTTCCCACTATTGCCAATCCCCCATCACCCCCAACAATGTTTAAAATAAAGTTTTCAAGTAACTTTCTTTGGTGTCAAATTGTTTTCTATAGTGATGAATACTTCAGGATGAAACTACAGTGGAAATCTGTCAGCGAGGAACAAGAGAAGAGAAATTCGAGGTTAAGAGATTATAGAAGTCTTATCGGTAATTTTTTCTTAACAACTTTAGAAAGCAAAAGAGGGGTTTACATTGAACTCTTGATAAGATTAAAGAAGTGAAGATTTATGCTATAACTTTAGGGCTCAAACGAGAAATCAGAATTGGAATGTTGGAATGTGTGTTTAATGTTCTTTGTTGTTACTCTACCAGGCATTTAGGCATATGAATATAGTCGGTATAAGTACTGATATGTTTGATTTTCAGTTTTTTTTTTTTTTTTAAGTGAGGGTCTCACTGTGTTGCCCAGGCTGGTGTGCAATGGCATGATCACGGCTAACCACAGCCTTCAGCTCCTAGGCTCAAGTGATCCTCTTGTGTCAGCCTTCCAAGTAGTTGATACTACAGGAATGCACCCCCACACCTGGCTAATAAAGACATGAGGTCTCACTATGTTGCCAAGGCTGGTCTTGAGCTCTTGGGTGCAGGTGATCCTATTGTCTCTGCCTCCCAGTGTGCTGGGATTACAGATGTGAGTCGTGATGCCTGGCAGTTTTCAGCTTCAAAGTATGAATCCAAAAAAGATTATTTAACTTTATTTGTTGAATTATTTTCATTTTAAAAAAACTTTAATTATTTTCTTCCTTATTATGAAAGCAGTCTATGTTTATTTTAGAAAAATGAGGAACTACAGATGAACAAAAAGAAGTAAAAATTACTTTTGTTTCTATCTCCCAGAGATAGTTATGGTTAATAGGCTCTAGACCTCTATGTATACATATATTTCATTTTTAAATTCAGTAAATGACTGTACATAGTAAGTTTTTGTTAGTATTTGAAAATAACTATTCTCTAAAAAATGAGATGCTTGATAGAATTTTGTCATAAAAACATTAGACTTTTTTCCAGATAATACAAGGTTGTCTGGCTCTTACAGTAAAGACCAGGTTGGTGTAAGTTATTGAAGGATGAACAGTTAGTGACATATTTGTCTACCAGACAAGTTTCAGTTTATAATCTCCATTTTACAGATGAGAAAGCTGAGGCATTGAGAGTGTGTAACCAAGGTCACATAGTTAATAAGTGCAGTTTTAATGCTTTTAACTTTTTTACTTCACTGTCTCTATATAGATTTAGGATAGCTTTGGTTTGCATTGGAACTTAGGTTTGAAATTCTTTCTGTACTTAGATTTGTATCTATAGCTTCGTAGACAAAGAGGGTTGTATTACCACCACTATCATAGCCAACTCTCCCATGGAAGAAAAGATTCTTTATATTTAGAAAGTCCAACATAACACTGATTTGATAGCTTTTATTTTTGTTTTTGAGTTGGAGTCTTACTCTGTCTCCTAGGCTGGATGTAGTGGCACACTCAAGACCACCACAACTTCGACCAGATGGGCTCAGGTGATCCTTCCACCTCAGCTTTTCAAGTAGCTGGAACCACAGGCATGTGCCACCAACACACTTGGCTTATTTTTTGGTGTATTTTAGAGATGAGGTCTCGCCATGTTGCCCATGCTGGTCTTGAACCCATGGGCTCAAACAATCCTCTCGTCTTTGCCTCCCAAAGTGTTGGGATTACAGGTGTGAGCTACCGTGCCCAGTTGATTTGATAACTTTTGTAGACATAAGGATAAGTGCTCAGATCTTTTTGGTAATAGTACTTCTGATTGAAAATTAACTGTATTTTTCTGAAAAATAAATTATACCGAAATAAACTATGTTCTTCCTCTAGCTAAGGCAAAAGGGGATCCTGAGTCATGGATTATCTAGTTTCCAACTGAAACTTCTTGCTATTTTTAGTTTCAGTAGGAAAAACAATAATGGATTAGGTTTTTTTCCTACTTGAACATAAAATATTTAAACTAGAAGGGACCTAACAAGTCACCTAATCCTGTGTTTTAAACCTTTTTTTCCTACATGTCATATTATCTTCCCTTCATATCAAGCAACAATGATGATGACTGATCTTCTCACCCTTTCATGTCCTAGTCTCATTCTTTCCAAGAGACTGGTAAAAAAGATTAGATATTTTAAACCCCCATAATATAATTTGAATTGAGATATACATCAGTCCAATTTGCTCATTTTTAGCAGATCATAAAACTGAAGCCCAGGAAAGGTTAGTAAATTATCTTAAGCCATTTATTCAGTTTGTTCCACAGCCCAAACTCATTCAAAGTCAGATCTCCTTCTTAATTAAGTGATCTTTCAACTATACCATGTTTTCTACCAGTGGAAATATGTGCTTTTAAAGCATTCTTTTTTTTATAATACTTTCCCCCAAAAGTAATGTTAGAAATGATTACCTAAAGCTTTTTTGGAGGGTATAAATTCACTTTATTAAGAACAAAATTTCACAGGAGGCTGTAAACCTTGCGAATCATGCCTTGAAGTTACATTTTACTATTAAGTATGATAAACTACTGGAACATTTAAAGTAAGAGTGTTATTTTAAAATCATTTTTGCCGCTGTATAGAAATTGATTGTATCAAGGTAAGAATAGGAATAGGAATACTAGTTAGTAGGAAGTCCAAGTCCAAGTGAGAAATGATGGTAGTGAAGATGAAGAGAAGTAGATGAATTCAAGTTACATTTTGATGATAGAATTGGTATGACTTTCTGATGTATTAAACGTGGGATGTGAAAGGGAAAGAGAAACCAAGGGTCAGACCCAGTTTCTTGACTAGAGAAATTGGGTGATTGGTGGTACCACTTACTGAGATGAGGAGAATGGAGTGTGGTGAAATTAAATTAGGCTTAGGCATATCTATCTTAAGGTGAGACACATAAATAGAATGTCAAGTGGCTAACTGAATAGTCTGGTAGGAGATAGAAATTTGGGTATTACCAGTATAAGTATCCATGGAAATAGATGTGTCACCTTGGGGAAAAAGAAACAGATCAGAAGACCAGGAATCCCAGTGTTTAGAGCAGTAGTTTCTAACCTTGGTTGCACATTAGATTCACCAGGGGATCTTTTTAAAAATCAAACTGATTATTTTAAGCATTCATACATTCAGTCTTTCAATAAAATTTACTTAGTACCTATTATGTACTAGGCTCTCCTGTAGGCATTGGGGATTCATCAGTGAACAAAACAGTCAAAATTCTTGCCCTCAAGGAGCTTCCGTTTCTGTGGGGAAGAACAAACAGTAAACAAGATAAGTAAGTAACATGTGGTATTTTAGTGATAAGTACTAAATAGAAAAATAAAACAAGGAATACGGTTAGGAAGTTTGTGTGCAGTGTTGCAGTTTTAACTTGGGCAACTAGGAAATGCTTTTACCTAGAAACTGATATTTGAGTAGAAACTTGAAAAAGGGGATAGGTGAACAGATATTTGGTGAAGAATATTCCAAGCTGAAAGGTACTCTGTGTTAGACTTGTTTCTGCCTTAGGTCCTTTGCATGTTTGAAGTATATCATGGAGGCTAGTGTGGCTGGATTGAGTTAGGGTACAGAATAGAAACTGATAAGGTCAGAAAAGAAATTAGATGCACATCACATAGAGCCTTGTAAAGACTTGGACTTTTACTCTGAGTGGGATGGCAAGCCAGGGAGGATTTTGAGCGAAGAGTGACATGATGTGTTACATTTTAACCCATTACTTTGACTGCTATTTGAAGAATAGTAGCAGAGCTAGGGTGTAAGATGAAAGACACTTTGAGGCTGTTGCTATAATTAATATGAAAGATAATGGTTGCTTGATCCAGGAGGCTAGCTGTTGGGTGGGCCAAATTTGAATTGAAACTTGGAGAAGCAGAGGGTATGCCCCATGCAGCTATCTGGGTGAAGGACATTGTGGGCTGAGGGGAACAGCGAGGTCTAGACTTGGTTCTTAGTATCTCTGCATGTTTGAAGAGGAGCGGGAGACCAGAGTGACTAGAATAGAGTTAGTCAGAGTGGGTTGTGGAATGATGTGGGTGAGAGATCTGAATGTTGGTTTCTATTTGCATTTCAAAGGTTTAGCTGATACATCAGTTTCTGATAAGGGAAACAAAGACTCATGGTGTTTTTATGGTAAGCAACTGGAGGAATGGAGTTGCTGTTTTTCTCCTAAGATGGAAAAACAATGAGAGAGGCAACTTTGGAAGGGAATATTTGGAATTCAGTTTTAGACATTAATTTTGACATGCCTATTGGATGTCCACAAGTTAGGATGTCCACAGGTTAATCTAGTAGAAGGTAAATATGTAAGGCTGGAATTCAGGAGAGATAAATTTAGGGGTCATCAGGATAGATGGTAAGAGACTATGTGAAACTATGAATTAGAAGAGACCCAAGAACTGAGCTCTGAAGCAGTTTAATTTATAGGTAGGGAAAATTGGGATAAGTCAGCAAAGGAGACTGAGAAAAGAGCCATAGAGAAATAAAGAAAATATGAATGTTTGATTTCTTAAAAGACAAGTGGAGAAAGTATTTCAAGAAAGGGTGACTGGAAGGTCAAATAAGATGAAGACTTAAATTGACCTTTGCATACAATGATTATGATTAAAGAGAAATTTTGGTGGACAAAATTTTGTGACAAGCTGATTGGAGTGAATTCGAGAAGAGGGCTTGGAGACAATATATACTGCTCTTTCAAGGAGTTTTGCTCTAAACAGATGGAGAAAAAAATGGGGCAGCAGTTAGAGGGGAAAAGTAGAGTTAAAAATGGTGTTTATGTTGATGAAAAAATAATAGTATGGTTGAATGCTATGAGCATGCTCCAGTCGAAAGGAAAAACTGATGAAACTGGAGAAGAAGACAAGAATTACTAGAGTACCTAGATAAGAATTACTAGCGTTTTGGGGTAGTCAGTGGGAAATGGATCTCATGCACAAGAGCGGGGTTGGTCTTCGCCACCGCTGTGGAAGCTCACTGATGGTGATAGAAGAGGAGACTGAATTCATATACAGTTATGTAGTTAGAGTAATGGGAAACTGAAAGTTCTCTTCATTTTCCTTTTTCTCAGAAATAGAAAGTAAGATCCTTATCTGAGAGCAGATGGAAGTTTGAAGAGAAAGGAGATGTAAAGTAGTTATTTGAATGGGGAGAGTGCATAGACCAAGGAAATTGGGCATGATTGCCAGGCAACATTAAGAACCTACTTGGGGTTAGTGGTGGTGAGGATAAAATGGGGTTAGTCAGCATGGTTGTGTTTTTCTTCAGCGTTTTTTAGTAGCTACATCAAATTAGATGGAGAGTTGGATTAAACTAGGGCTTATCTGTTTTTTTTTTTAAACCTAAGTACTCGTTTTCTTTTTAGAGCTAGGTTCTAGAAATAACTTATAAAATATACTTTTTATATTTATATATTTTATATATATCATTTAAAAAAATCTCTTTTCTGTTTTTGCCTGACTTGTTATTACTGTATATTTATACAACAAGAAAGAAATACTGATAGTTCATGAGGGTAGAACAACTTTTTACCATGTTTAAAATAACTGGTAAGGCAAATACTGTGTATTGGTATTATGATTATGTAAATTGTCCTTGAGTTAATAGACCAATTATTATGTACCTCTATCAACTATGAAATGAAATTAAAATATAGCATGAATTTTTTGGTATTGCTTTTGCTTACTTGTTTGAGATATGTTTCCACAGTTCTATAGATATTTGCTTGCTTTTAAAAAATGAAGTGTTTTTTTAACAGAAAGCTAGGATATTGTTATAATAATTTAAAAATGCCCTCACAGAATCTGAGCTCATGTCATCTTCTATTGTTAGGCTCTACTCTGTTGTAAAATATCTCCCCATCTCTTTGTAAAGAGGTTTGAGAAAGTTTTCAAATTATTCAGTTTAATAGGAAAGGGCATTTATAGCTTTTAAACAGAATTGATTAAAGAGTAAATTGATCATTAAGAGTTTAAGTTCTTTCTAATTGAGGAATTCAAATTTAGGGAATGGCGTTTTAAAGTCTGTCACAACAAGATGTGCTTAGTAGGTATCTGGTGTTTGTGAATTGAATTGTCAGTACAACTTTGGACACATTCATGGCGACGTTTCCAAATCTGTTTTTAATGCCATGAATTCATTTTCAGCAAAGTGTGGACCTTAAGTTTTTCAAAATTGAAATAAATTGCTTATAATGATATCTAAACTAAAAGCTGTGTATATGATAATAAGGAAGTAATTTATTCTAAAGGTGATTATGGAACATGACAAAGAAGTTGATGGTACTTTTTAAAATAATGAATGGAGTAGTTACGAATGAAACATCTCTTTGATTATGCTTGATTGGATAGCAGCTTTTTAAATTACTGTTTTCTAGTACTAGTATCTATCACACGCATTAATAACTGACATTTTTTATTGCTAATGTGAATTATTACTTAATGTTGCTTTTAATTTACTGAAAATGTTTTCTCCTATGCAGTTAAAAGATTTCTATGTTTAGGTGAGAATTGAAAAACATTTAAAAATCTGCCTGTGAGGAGGTGGGCTGATTACAAAAACAAAACAAAACAAAAACCAGATTGTTACTTTATTGCATATTTAAAA
This sequence comes from Carlito syrichta, assembly GCF_000164805.1. NCBI lineage: Eukaryota > Metazoa > Chordata > Mammalia > Primates > Tarsiidae > Carlito > Carlito syrichta. Next base: position 590,439 of record NW_007245882.1, read on the forward strand.
TCGAACTTAATGATTTTTTTTCTTTCATTAAATAAAGCTTGGCAAGAAAGTGAAATTAATAGCAAGAACAACAATTCTGTACCTGTAAAATGTAAGTTTTATAAGAATCTGTTTTTTGAAAGTTTTCAAATATGTGATTTTCCTCTTCAGAAAAAGATGTTAACAGAACAGATCGAACAAACAAATTTTATGAAGGCCAAGATAATCCAGGGTTGATTTTACTTCATGACATTTTGATGACCTACTGTATGTATGATTTTGATTTAGGTAAGTTCTCCTCTAAAGACCCAATTTTAAAAGATTTGAGTATATTTACTTAGAGTTTAAATTTTTTAACCAGTTAGACGTAGGTAATAGCTCTGTGGCCTGTTTTTTTATAGAGTTTGTTCTGTAGGGGACTGGTACTTATGCGGCAGTGGTTCCCAACCAAGCAACACTGGATTGCTGCTGTAAACTCACAGGAGCACCATGTGATATTTTAAATTTTTGAGGGAATTACAATGACATCTATAGGACACTGTTCTAACATCTAACTGAAATAGTTAAAGGTTTTAACATTAGGCCGTTACATTTCTTTTGAAGAAGTAATATCTTCGCAAAACTGGGATTTTTTTGCTGTGATACACAAGTACTGTGTAAAAACAAATGATGAACAGGAAATGAGGATAATAGTATCTGGTTAAATTTCAAGGTTTGAGAAGTAGTGTAGTGCTCAGTAAGTTCATAGGGCATAAATACTTATTGTTTGGACCTAACTGCTTAATAAATTGAGCTGTTGATTATTTCTTTGAGACTTAGGAATGCCTTGGAAAAAATTTCCAAGATGACATGAACTGAGAAAGTTTGTGAACTATTGTTTGACACACTTTTTCCTTTGTGAAGAGAAATACTGATTTGATATCTTAGACAAGCAGTGTAGATAATTTTGTAGGGCATGTAGAATGTACTGTATTTTCTTGGTAAGTCTTCCTACCAAGAATGAGTTGTAAGGACTGCTGCTAGAGGTGAAAGTGGGAAATTGCATGGGGAAGGAATGCCAAGGGGCAGAAAACTTAAGTAACCAATATTTTAAGGGGTAAGAAAACATGAGTTGTTTGTTTAAAGGACCAACAAATTCCCTAATCATCAACTTTTAAAGAAATATAACTAATATAAAAGTTTCTGAGTTACTACTGTGTGTGTGATTCCTAGCTAGAGGATTGTAGTGCTTGAGACATCTTTTGAAGAAGGTGATTGGATACATAGCACATTAAATCCAAATAAACCTTGAATTATGGGTACTTTTTTTCACTGTATCTTTTAAAATTCTTCTTGGCTTCCTTTATATAAGTTAAGGGGTAATGTAAATGCTCTTTGAATTTCGAAGTAATTAGCCTCTTTGACAGTAAGTCGGAAGTGCAGATTTCTTTAAAATGTAAAATGTAGCCACTCTTGTCTGTTACATCTGTAGTAATCTTCAGATTGGATCACTGAAAGAATACTGGTAGAGTGCTTTTCAGGATACAGAATTCTGTCACACTTGATTTGATTTTTATGTTAATAGCAGTTTTTTGAAGAAGTTGGGAAATAATCCCTACTTTATGAGTAATGTTTTATTGATTCAGAGAGTCACTTAGGATCAAACAAGTAAATAATTGGTCTGGGAGTAGAAACCCAGGTCTTTATTACAGGTTGGCATTCTTACCTCTACACCTACAGCTCCCCAACCAATTGCCATTTTGGTTTCTGATACCATTGTAGAGAATAGGACCACCATCCTTGGGAACAGGAGGCATTGCCCCATTCTCTAGATGATCATTTGGAGATAGGAATTCACACACGTTCTGTAGCAGGAGTTCCTGAATGCTCAGTTTTTTAGGGCATTGTCCCAAACCAGATAACTGGGTAACTTGTCATGTCCATTTGATATAGTTATGCTGCACTCTTTCTATTCATGCACTTAAGCTATCTGAAATGTAGTTAAGATTTCTGCTAATAATTTTGGCATTATGAGAAGCCAAGATAATTTTTATAAAAGCAGTGGACCTCATTTCTTGCCCTTTACTCATAGCAGAGCAACCTGGGCTGTTAATTTACTACAGGTGGTTCTATCATATTGAATTGTTTGGCATCTTAGCCCATAGGTGAGGTATAGGTGTATTTGTATTGAATACATTCTCATTAGTAGTGAGGAAGGAGACATAAATTATCAAAAGTGTACAGAAGAAGTTAAGGAAGAGTGATTTTAAGTGAATAAATTCTAAGACACTCTACTTCAGAAAGTTTCTATGGGAAGTTTCTTTTTTACAGTATACATAATGATCCTAAATAATCAGTGAAAGATTAAATTATGCTCAGGGTACTATATTTAAGAAGGCAGGAGAGTATCTAATGTTTAATGATTTCTAACCCCTAAGGTTGTTTTTTTTTTTTTTTTTTTTGTAATTTGATCATCTAAGGGCTAAATTTCAGTTACATGCAAAATTGACCTGTATATAGATTAAAATTTTCTTTCCAATGTAAGCAAGTATACACAAGGATGATAAGGAACTCATTTTTCACATCTCCTCACTGAAACAAATTTGCTATGAAAGTAGTTTAGGGAACTACTTTAGAAATTGTAATAGTACTGATTAAGATGTGCATTAGTCAGCACTAGTGCAGAATCTGAGTGTCATTGAATGCTAATTTAAACAGTTTTAATCTTTCTTTAATTAAAAGGAATTTGTACATTAATTTCACTCCCGCAACCCATGACATACTCCAAAGAACATCATGTATAAAATAAAGTAGATTAAAGGCAACCAGAATATGAAGATTAATTTGACTACTTGCTTCAACTGAGACTTACAGAAGAAATGTGGCAGAGATCCCATATGAAAGCTGAAGACTTAAAGGATTAAATTAGATTCTTAGAAGTTTTTATTCATTATAACATAATAATAAAGCACTTTTTTTACACATAAAAGATACTTTGTACATCTTTTGAATTGCACACTTTGAAACATTTCTGTCATAGACCATCCACAGACAGAACCAGAAAAGTAGTATTCTTTTGCACTTTGTTGAATTCAGATTAGATTTTCTTCATGCTTTAATTGGTTTAGTTATATTTGTCATTGATTTCATTGTGTCAGTGCCAGGTAGGGAAATTCTGATGCTAATAATTCAGTCATCCTTCTAGCTTTTTTTCTCTTTTTTTTGTAGTGTGCATCATTTTTAGAAATCATCTGCATAAATTTGTAGAAATGTTTACATGTAGAGATATCTTGTTACATGCCATTTTTTTTCTAACTCTTTTCTCTAAACATCTTGGTAACTTCATTGTTTGGTACTGTAGTCACTGGATGTCCTCCATGGGAACCTATATCTCTTTTTATGGTAATGTGATTAGAGCCATACCTTCCCACCAGGTGTAGTGTAGACATTATGAGGTTAATAGTACTATGTGGAAAGTTATTGTAGCAGATGATGGAGCAGAAGCTCACAGCAAATTGAGCTAAGTTTTTATTTGTAAGGAGTCGCTGAGGTGATCTGAGTGTCCCTCTCTAATATGTATTTGATCTGAGTTTTCTCACAAGATTTTTGCTTACTTGTTTTCTGAGGTCATTTTTAGTTTTCTTTCAAAACAGGAAGAGTGATGTATAGTTGTATATCTTTTGTAGTGGAACTATGCCTTCCCTCTTTTAAATATATACTCTTAAATGGCTTCAGTGCATATGGATTTTGATGAATAAAAGTGCAAGTTATGGATCTGCAGATGAAAGATTGTATTTTTCAAACTTCCCAAGCTACCAATAGAAAAAAAATCTCTGTAATTTTAGTAAATGTACAAATTATGAAAGTTGAATGGTAAAGTGTTAAGTGGAAAGGCTTATTAGTACAAGCTCTTGTCTCTTTGTTGGTTCAAGAATCTCTAAGTCTGAAACTGAATTGTAAAATAAGGAAATTTGGGGTTTCATAAGAGAAAGTAAAAAAAAAAAGAATCTTGATATGTTGAGGTGAAAAAGTAAAACTAGCACCTTTTTGTTTATTATTTATTTATTTGTTTGTTTATTTATTTATTTATTTATTTGAGTTGGAGTCTCACTCTGTCACCCAGACTGGAGTGCAGTGGCCGCTTCCGGCCACCGCAGCCTCGACCTGCTGGGCTCCGGCGATCCTTCTGCCTCAGCCTTCCGAGTAGCTGGAATTACAGGCACGTGCTACCATGCCTGGCTAATTTTTTATTTATTGTAGAGATGAGGTCTCATCAAGTTGCTTATTTTTAAATGAGAAGTTTTATTTTGTAACTTGACAATTTTTTTTTTCTTTGAGTCAGAGTCTCACTCTATCACCTAGGTAGGACTGCAGTGGCATGATCACAGAACTTACTATGGTCTCAACCTCCTGGGCTTAGGTGATCCTTCTATCTCAGACTCCCTAGTAGCTGGGACTACAGGCATGCTCTACCGTGCTAATTTTTAAAATTTTTATTTTTGTAGAGATATTGAGGTCTTACTACATTGTTCAAAAAGAGATTCGTAATTTTATTTGTGATTAGTTTTGTTTGGGTTACCAGTGGTCTAGTTGATCAAGCATTTGGACCCTCTTCAGTTCTTATTTTACGTGGTTTATTCATAATGGCACTGTTGACCATTTTGGGCTTGCAACATTCTTCTCTCTTGATTTTTTTTCCCCCCTCTTACCTCTCTGTTTCTTCTCAAAGCTCACTTTTGAGTATGTACTCTTGCAGTTGATGTTCCTCTGGATTCTCTTAACCTTCTTCTTTCTCATGATGCTCCTGCACATTGTTTTTTAAATCCCCACTCTTGATAATGTTATCTATACTTAGACACATACTGGAAGCTTTATATTAGCTTGACATCTCAGTCAAACTCAGTTCATCTTTTTCACTTGTTTATAAGCCTTCCTCCTCATTGTTTATGTTATATTATGGTTATGTTATATCAATATCTACTAGTTTCTGAATCCAAAGAAAAGATAAAATTTTAAGTAAAATGGTGGTGATATGCATTACGGATGCAGAAAGCTTAGTGTTTTTTTTTTTTTTACCTGTTCTTCTCTTTAGGATATGTGCAAGGAATGAGTGACTTACTCTCTCCTCTTTTATATGTGATGGAAAATGAAGTGGATGCCTTTTGGTGCTTTGCCTCTTACATGGACCAAATGGTAAGAACAAGGATTCCTTCCTTTAATCAAGTTGATTTTAGCCGGGCTTGGTGGCTCAGCCTGTGATCCCACACTTTGGGAGGCTGAGGTGAGTGAATTACCTGAGCCCGTGGGTTTGAGACCCACCTGGGCAACTCGGCAAGACCTCATCTCCACAATAAATAAAAAGAAATCAGCCAGAGTATGGTAGCACGCTCCTTAGTTCCAGCTACTTGGAAGGCTGAGGCAGAAGGATCATCAGAGCCCAGCAGGTTGAGGCTGCTGTGGCCTTGCACTGCATTCTGGGTGATAGAGTGAGACTCCAACTCAAAAAAAAAAAATGCTGATTTTGAAAATTTTACTTATTTAATGTTGTTATTAAGTTTGATTTGTGTTGTTGTTGTTGTTGAGTTGGAGTTTCAGTCATCACCCAGGCTGGAGTGCAGTGGCATGCTCATGGCCACCCCAGCATCGACCTGCTGGGCTCCAGCGATTCTTCCGTCTCAACCTTCCAAGTAGCTGAAACCACAGGTGCATACTACCATGCCTGGCTAATTTTTAAAAATTTATTTATTGTAGAGACAAACTCTCACCAAGTTGCTGGGGCTGGTCTTGAATCCATGGTCTCAGGCAATCCACTTGCCTCGACCTCCTAAGTGTTGGGATTACAGGCTGAGCCACCAAATCCGGCCAAGTTTGATTTCTATACTTAACCAACTATAATGAAACTTTAAAAATTACTCCATGCCTCTTGCTTTCGTCCTAATAGTCTTCGAGAGGCTTAGAAATACTGGTGGTTTTTTTTGTTTTAAACATCAGGTAGTAAATGCCTATATTACAGAAATAATCAGAATTTGATATTGATAAATATTTATATTCTACAAAAGAGCCATGAGTAATTATAGAATAGTGATGAAATAAATGAATTCAGTTTTGTGAGGTAGTTGAACTTTGATATCATCTTTGGAGATAAAGCTTAGTCATGCCAAGTAATATCCCCTTATCGTTTGTGAACATTTTGGATTTTGTCATTATAGTAACTGATTTTTGCTTTAGATGTATTTGAAACTATTTTAACTCTGACTCTTTCTTAGTAATTCATTGTAATTTTCCCAGCACTGTGCGATTATTAGAGTTGAGTGATGTCTATATATACATATCTTTGAAACATATATACATATGTTTTATCTTTGAAACAGAGTTCTTGGCCAATACTGCCAAGAGAGTATTGACAGGGAAATAAAATAGAAAAGTCTTCTCAAGCAGTCTATAGAAAGAAAAAAAAAAACTGAGAGGGTGGGAGTGAATAAAGGCATATGAAATCCAAAGACCTGACTATACAGGCCGCTGTCTTTTTTCAAATAAGACTATTGTACTTGATGCTAGGCCTTTATGTCAGATATTGAAATGATTTGCTTGCAAGGGGATAAAGACTGAGTCTGTAATGACCTAAAATATTTTTCAGTAGTGTAGGCCTTAATTCAGAGCTCTGGGATACAAATGTGAAATTTGGAAGTTGGTGCCCTTCTCTTTTTTCTTTATTTCTATTCTTTCTCTCTAGCTTGCTTACTTTCTCCTTCAAATTGTTGCCACTTTTGTCTGTTTCCTCAAGTTTCTTGTCCATGGTTTCAACTCATCCTCACTTCTAAGTGTTTTTCCAAATGTATCTTTGGTAAGATTTGATAGTTTTAGAATGTTCTTTTTACTGTTAAATTCACAAATATTCAAATTAGTCCTTTGCCATAAATTAATGTTTTGGGATTATTTGGAAAGATTATCAATTGCAGTAATCTGGTAATATCACAGTTTGTCTTCCTTACATTTTTGATTGATTGATTTGCCTACCTTCTTAGTTCCATTTACTCCCAAGTGCTCTAGAAACCTGAGGCATTTGTTATAAAGGTCTGTACAAATGATACTAATTACATAAAAACTGTTGTCTACCTACCTTGTGTTCTTGTTTATCCTCTTTTCACTAGAGCTAGTATGTTCCTTGATAAAGGGGGTTCATGTCTTTGTTTCACTGGTGGCATACCAGAATTTTCCTAATGTCTGACATGAGGTTGTTCAACAGATTTTTGTAGAATAAACACATGAATCTTTCCCCAGTACTTAGTTTAAACTTATATAGTAGGTATTAAAAAAATAAATGAACATAATGCATTTAGTTTTTTACGTTAATAGTTTTCAATAAAACTGAGCCAGTACTGGCATGTTCAAATATATTGGCACACATATATGTGCATATATTTAGGCATCATGTATAAAAACTACTCTCTGAACATGTGTAATATACACTTTTTACTCTATCATTTTGTGTGTGTGAAGGTTTAATTCTATCATTTTCACAGTAAATGTTCTCTTTTTGCCATTTCCATTGAGGATGTTCTGGGGATTTTTCTAGTCTTTATTCTAAAAAGATCTCTTAGTATATTGTCTACTAACATCTTTTTTTCATAATATTTGAATGGGAGGGCAATATGTGGCAGTCAAAATAATCTGTGTGATTATTTTTTACTGCATTGCTTTTGTTTTGGCATTCTTAAGTCTGTGCTGCTGCTGCTTGATGCCTTGTTTTTGTTTTACAACTTTACTTCATGTAAGTTTTTACTGCTTTTGTAGTGGCTGAACCTAATGTCCATAAATCTACTTTTGTTTATATATACTTACATCTAATATATAGACTTCATTTATTATGGGAATACTTGCAAAGTACGAATGATCTAATGAATGTTCTTACACCTGTCAGCCATATATAGTGTTAGTCCCTCCCTTTCTTCTCTGCATCTCCCTATATGTCATACACACACAAGCACGCACACACACACACACACACACACACACACACACACACACACACATTTATAGGTATAGTTGGAGTTCTTTGTATGTACATTGCCGATCCCACTTCCCCTTCTCCAGGAAAAACTACTTTTTTGAATTTGGTGTCTGTCATTTTGGGGGTGCTTCTGTGCCATATTGGTATTTTCAAATCACCTCTAGTCTTTGGCTGTGTCACAACAAAAATAATCCTGTTAATTGAACAGTTAATTCTGCCTTTTCCCTCTATTTGGTAAATATGGAGAAACTATATCCTGAAACCTTGAGTTAGTCTACTAAACTAATTTTTTAATTCATTGAAGAGTGACAGCTTATTGAGAATTAGTAGCCTTTAAAATTTAATTAAAAATATTTTAAGATCAAGAATGAATTGTTTCTAATCTGATAGATAGTTCTAATAAAGCATTGTGATTGTACTCAAAACTGAAAAAGAAGTGTGAAGGAGGAGGTGTGAAAGGAGGCTTTCACAGGGCTTGGGACAGTAGGTTGCCATAGAGAACTGGGAGTTACAGTGATCAGAATCGTTGAAGAAGTCTTTCAGAGTATATGTTTTGATGCCCCTTAACTCAAGTATTGGTAGGCAATCTACTCAACTTTGAAGATTGTTTAAAGAATGTAAACTCTTGCAGTTGTCACACTTTGTGATATCGGGACCCCTTTACATTCCCACATGTTACTAAGGACTCCAAAGAGCTTTTATTTTTGTCTGGTATTATTGAAGTTTATATGAAAAATGAATACTGAGAAATTTATGAGTATTCATTTATTTAAAAGCAACCTGTTTCCCTTAACATACATTTTAAAACGATAAGTAACTTTTCCAAATGAAAATTTACTGAGAAAAGAAATTGTTTTAAATTTCCCATGTTTAAAAATGTCTGGTTTAATAGAAGACAGTTGGATTTCGATATTTGCTACTATATTTAGTCTGTTGCAGTATCACACATCATATAGCCTTTGCACTTGTGAGAGCAATACAAATATGAAATCCAAATGATTTAATATTTTGCAATAATGGCTTTGACTTCACAGAATCTCTAATGTCATCAAGCCTAGGAAGTAATTAGTTAATTATTTAAAATGAGATACATGTTAAAACTAAAATTATTTTATATACAATAATTTGAAATAAACATCTATTAAAGTATTTCCATTGTTAAGTATTTTTTCCCAAATGCGTGTATTCCTTTCACCAAGTCTTTTATGCTATGTAAGAAGTAAGTGTATCAGTCTGCATTTGCTATGCCTGCATTCTTCTTTGTCTAAATCAGATGAATACAAGGAGAAAAAAATAGTTTTTTAGTTTGAAACCAAGTTTTCTTTCTTTTCCCCTCCTCCCTCTTTATTGTTGCTATAGCTTTTTAATTATTATGTATTTTTTTAGATAACCAATGTGGTAGAAGTTCACACTTGTCCTTAGACATCATGTTTTAGTTGGGATTGTGTATGTACTATAAAGTATGTACTAAATATTACTTGTGTGGTAACAATTATTTACTTTTAAAGCATCAAAATTTTGAAGAACAAATGCAAGGCATGAAGACCCAGCTAATTCAGCTAAGTACCTTACTTCGATTGTTGGACAGTGGATTTTGCAGTTATTTAGGTAAGTTTAGTGAATCAGAACTGTACCCAGGAAATTGTAGGGTAATTGAAAAAATGTAAAGAACTCTTTTAAAGACATATATACTCTATACAGCTGTTGCTTCAGTTCTGAGAAATAAAAGTGTAAGACCAAACAACCTTAAAACATTTCATTTAATTCATTTAATTTAATTAGTAAATGTATTATTATTATTTGGTTGTTTTTTGTTTTTTGAGTTGGAGTCTCACTCTGTCGCCCAGACTGGAGTGCAGTGGCCGCTCCCGGCCACCGCAGCCACCACCTGCTGGGCTCTGGCGATCCTTCCGCCTCAGCCTTCCAAGTAGCTGGAACTACAGGCGTGCACCACGGGCTCAGGCAATCCACTCACCTCAGCCTCCCAAAGGTGCCTGATTACAGGCTGAGCCACCGAGCCCTGCTTATTTGGTTGTTTTAAAGAGAAGTTAGCTTTCAGATTTGAACTGTTTCCTTAATTTGATAGAAGACAAACATATAGGGCTTCTAATAGTCTATGATGCATAGAAAAATTTGAGTTTGAGAAAGAAAAGTCACTGTATTCTGCAACTAGTATAAAGAGTAAGCCATGTGTGTTTTTTTTTTCTTCTGTATAGAATCTCAGGACTCTGGATATCTTTATTTTTGCTTCAGATGGCTTTTAATCAGATTTAAAAGGGAATTTAGTTTTCTAGATATTCTTCGATTATGGGAGGTAAGTTCTTAAGTTCTTATGCAAATATATTATGGAAAAAGAATTTATTCTAGAGTATAAATGGATTGTGATAGCATAACAAATTTCTAAGGCAAGTATTTTCTAAATTTCTGATGGATTTGTCACATCTTCTTAAGAATTGATGATCTTGAGCCGAATACCTGGTCTTTTGGAACTTCTTTCTTCAAATCACTATTCCTATAAGATTTGGAGTCAAGTGGTATCATAGAGTGAGTTCACTAGACCATTTGCTGCCTTTGTTTTTTCTTTGGAAGACTTGACTTTATGTGAGACTCTGCCACACCTGGTAAAGAGGAACCTTGTAATCTTGTTTTGGCTGCATATCCTTTTATTCAATTTTGGGTTGTTTAATTTAAGGGCAACTCAGTGAAAAACAGAAAATTATTTTGTATTTGTTAATAACAGATCAGTGTGCCTTTTCTTTGTTTGTTTTTTTTTTAAAGAGACAGAGTTCACTGTGTTGCTTAGACCAGTCTTGAACTTCTCACGTTAAGTGATCCTCCTACCTCCTCAGCCTCCCAAGTAGCTGGGGCTACAGGCACACACCACTGTGCTGGGCTCAGTGTGCTTTTTAATAGAATATTGGTATAATGACTGATAACTGCCATATCTTTATAAAAGCTAAGGTTTAACAAATTTTTTCAATAATCCATTTGGATAATAAATGTACACCTATGTACAGTAAAACTCAAGTGCTCTTTGAGACTTTTACAGCTCAAAATTGATTCCTATATGGCTGATGACTGTGCATTGTTTAAAGAAGGCAATGTGCTGATTGAAGGACTATTGTTTTGTGCTCTTTTCCTGTTCTGAAATTAGAAGTAAAAGTCACTCTCTACCTGGAATCATACTTAAATGTTTTTCAGTTTTGTTAAGTTGGCATCTCAACTTTTTCATTAAAGGATGAATTAAGAATATTTTTTGCCACATAGCTAGAACAACTCTTCAACATACATTTACCAAATAAATCGAAACTTTTAATGAAACCCTTGAAGTTAAATACATTGTAATTAAACTTTCAACAGTTGAATTTAGTTTGAAAATTAGTTTCAATTATTTACTTTTTTTTGAAAGAAGTAAAAACATTTCAGGTATGCTGTAATAGTATGATTTGTGTGGATCTTACTGTCTTTCCAAAAAAGATATTGTTAGGTACATTAACCTGGGGGAATTAAGGCCCTACATTTGAGGGTGTTATATATATTTAAGAAGAATTGTAGCTGTTGATCAAACATTTTGTATGTCTGGGTTTAAATTTTAGGTAGTTGATTCAGTTATTCTCACGATCAGGGATGTAATATGCAAGGTGTTACATATTTGGAATGTAGAGCATCTTTAGGTGGTTTTGAGTATATGTTCTATATAAAACTAAATCTTTTTTATCTCTAGGATTTAACTTTTTTTTTTTTCAAATTGAAGACTTTCTCTGAACTAAAGTTCAGAGAAATATTGAAAATACATCTAACTCTTAACCCTTTGAACTTAACCCATGGCTGTGGCTCTTTCATTAATAATACCATATTGGTTAAGTCCACTAATTTACTTGCTATAATTATCTTAAAGAGCCACATTTGGAACACATCTTATTCACATAGTATTATACTTGATACAGTTATTTTGTAGCTAAAGGTAAAACTTCCCTATTCCTAATTTCCTAACTAGAAAAACCATGGACTACCCTGGGTAAGCAACTTCTGCTTTGCATAGAAGTCATTCAGTGTATAGCATTGTATCTTTGAAGGAAATATTTTAAAATTGATATAGTTTACTAAATAGTTCTTCCATTTTGTATAGGTAATGTGGACTGAACTACCATGTAAAAATTTCCATCTTCTTCTCTGTTGTGCTATTCTGGAATCAGAAAAACAGCAAATAATGGAAAAGCATTATGGCTTCAATGAAATACTTAAGGTAGTTATTCCTTTAATTTAGATTTTAGTTCTTTTCTCTCTTTGGTGATCCTGATATAGAACATTTCCTTGGAACATTATTAAACCACTCTAGTAACTTAAGTGGTATCAATAACACTTAGTGTAGGACTGACTCTGATATAACAGTTTGTTAAATATATATTGGCCAGTTATTTTTACTTGGATAATTAGGAATAAAGAAAATTCAACAAATCCTCTTTTATGTAGTTTAGTTTCTGAAAAAAAAATTGTTTTTTGCTTATAACTTTGAGATAGAAGACTTGAGGCTGCTGCTGGATTTAATGTTACATCAGCCTATTAGCTATTCTTTAGCTTTAAGACTTGAAACTATCTAAATGAATGACATATTGAATTGCCTGTGTATTTGTAGTATGTGAATGTTTTTATTTTAAGGATTTTATGTGCAGTGCAATATAAGCAGTAATAAATTGTTTATATAGTAGATATAATAGCGCATTTCAGTTTTGATTATCATTTTATTTTGTTGATACTTTTTAGCATATCAATGAATTGTCCATGAAAATTGATGTAGAAGATATACTGTGCAAGGCAGAAGCAATTTCTCTACAGATGGTAAAATGCAAGGTATACAGTGTTTCACATTGCAAAGATGTTTTGTTTTTGATGGGTTAATATCAAGGAAGATTTTTCTTCTTAGAAATAAATGGCAGTTTCAGCAAGTTAAGGGCAGACACAAAGTATTAGCTGGCTTTTTGTTTACCATTATAGATTTACGGCACTTAATTGAAAAGAGCTGACTAATTATGCCAGATAGGAAACATCTAATAATAAGGCAAAATGACAAAAGTAATGAAAATATTTCTAGAACAATTGAAGAGGCTGTAGAATTTAATGAAGCAATGATATATTACCCAGTTGAACGAATGAATACAAAATGGACTCTTATTAAATATTCAGTATATCCAAGTAAAGATAGATGCTAATCAGAAATAATTAAATGAATAATATTTAGTCTATGTCACTAATTTATATCAGTCAGGCTCTTGATTATTTCTAAAAAAAGGCAAATAGGGTATATTATCTGAATTCAAACCAAATCATATGCTTTTGATGTGTTTTGGCTTTTGCTTCTTTTTCTTTAAGAAACAGGATCCCATTATGTTGCCCCAATCTAGCCTCAAACTCCTGTGCTCAATCAATCCTCTTGCCTTAGCCCCCCGAGTAACTGAAACTACAGGTGCACACGACTGTGCCCAGCTCATGGCTTGCATTTTTATGAGAAGCCTTGATTATTTTCTTGTTTTATTTGTTCATGGATCCAAACAGTTATTTGGTTCCATTCTACAAACATTTATTTGATATCTATTCTGTTCCAGAATATGTCAATGAAATAATTCTTACCTTTATACAGAACTTCTATTTACTGAGAGAGAAAGATGGTATATATAACGTATTACTTTTAAAAAGGAGAAAGAGATAAATGCCAAATATTAAAAAAATGCTATATTTGTAGAAGTGCTGGGGTGGGATGAAGAATGACTAATTGGAAAGATATCCAGGAACCACTCATGGAAAAAAAGGTAGTTAGGATTTCATTTGAAGTGTGTGAATGCTTTTAGTGAAGAAGGAAGTTGTGAGAAGGGCATATGATTGTTAGAACAAATGTTCAGATTCTGGAATCAAGTAGAAGTGTTACTTTGTGTTTATTTATTCTCTATAGTGAAAGGTAGTTTTTTGTTTGATTTTTTTTTTTTTATATCCAGGAATTACCACAAGCAGTCTGTGAGATCCTGGGGCTTCAGGACAGTGAAGTTACAACACCAGATTCAGATACTGGTGAAGATGAAAATGTTGACATGACTAGTTGTCCTGCATTTGCATTTCAGAGTAACACCTTGCCTACACTTGCTGCCAGTGGAGCCAGAGATGACAGCCCAACACAGATATCAGTGTCCTCAGATGTCAGCAGATTAACATCTGCATGATAATTCTTGCTTTTTTTGAAGAGACACTTTGTTGCAGCTCTTTTTCAAGTACTTGAAAGTTATCTTGGAATTGATCATGCTTTAAGGTTTATGGAAAGAAAGTGTATTGATGTTCTTGCATTAAAGCTTTACAAAGATTTAAACTAATTATTTTTGTAGTTACTTCTACCAAATAGCCTTTCCTTTTCGATAACATTCCTTAGTATTTTTATAGCCAAGTACATTTTATTTTCTTGCTGATGAACTGGAATTGGATAAATATTACAAGTGGATGAGTTGGAAATTTTGCACTTTGAAAACATTCACTTTGTTTACTCTAAAGTTTAGTGAGTTTTGGATTTGGTTAAATTAAATGTTGAGCCTTTCTATAGCATTCTAAGCTGAGAAGTAGATTGTTACCCAGCGATGAAATAAAATAAATAAAAGGATTTTTTCCCTGTTGTTTACAACAATACTCAGCTTAAGTATTTATGCTGGTTGAATGTGATTTAAATTGGACGTTTTCATCAATGTGATTTAATATGTAGATAAAGAGCTATTTCAGCCATATTAAGTGGATTGGCAGTATATTTTTTACATTGGATTTTTCTTCACTTGTATATAAATACTATATATATAAGTACTTATTTATGATTATAAGAAAGGGGCTAGGCATATTTTCTTTAACTGAATAAACTTGAGTATTGATTTATATAACCTGGTTTAACAAAATTAATACATGGCTTCAATATGAGATCTTTTTCAAAACTATTTTCTTAAACATATATTTCATGAGACTATGTTCAACCCTGTACCTGATGTAATTTTAAAGTTATTTGCTTGTAACCTCACTTTACTAATAATGTTTATTATCTTTCCTAATAATGCATTAACTGATTAATCAGGTCTTTAAATTTTTATAAGATACTCTTTGCTAAAAGCTTATGTCAAAAATTGCAAGATACTATCACGAGTCTCAAAATAATACTCTTTTGTATATGAATGAAGCTGTTTTTACCATGCAGTATTGCATGATTTTAAGTTATGTGGAATTAACATAACTGATTCCATTTTAATTGTAATTTGTTAACTTCTGTATATATCATTAAAATAAATTTGAAGCTGAAGTAATGTTTTCAGTTAAATTACACTTTAAGATAGTCTGCTAGTTCTTATCATAAGAGAAAAATCCGAGATGGACCTAGTACAGCTTATATTTTTATATGTGATTGAATCATTTGAATGAATTGTGGAAATGAAAAAGAAATGTGACCTCTTTTAAACTTGAAAACATTTTTCATTAGCATGAAAATTGGCATAATATTGCCTTGGGGGATATAATTATTGGACTCAGTAAAATAACTTACTACAACTGAGGCTAATATTGTGAAGAAAAAGCCTTGCAGTTCTAAAATGGTCCTATAGATTTTTTTCCTCAGAAAGTTAGGAAACCAAAGAACTTTTTTGAGTTGAACTTTAACTGACAATCATGACGTAGAATAATTACATTTTAGTTTTTAATATTATTTGTGCTATCTTTCATCAGTTAATAATGAGTAAGCCTATTCAGAAAAAAAAGTAAACTGATCAAAAACTCAACATCTCCAGCTTTTCATTTCCTGCAATTCAGGAAATTGCTTAGAACATCTTGATGTCCTCCTTGTTCTTCCTGGGCAGTGGCTTTTCGGGAGTGTTTTTCTACTTCATAATGTGAAATCCACTTCAGTTTTTTTTTAAGCTTAATACATTTAGTAAGTTGAACTTTTGTCAAGTTTTATTATAAAATTGCTTGTTCAGACATGATTTTTACTGAACAGTGTGTATCTAGCATGTTTTGATATGGAAGCGATAATATATTATAATGCTAGATAAAGTGTTAATCAGACCACACTATCTAGTAAGCAAATACTATGTAAATTTGTGCTATTGAGTTCAAGGTAAATTTATTAGTCTTTTAAAAGTTGTGCTTATTTCATTTTCCACAAGATGCTCTTCCCTTCTTCCACAAGATGTTCTTTCCCTTCTATAAAATGCTATATGCTATTATGTTGTTAAATTCAAGTTGTTTCTAATTCTGTCATTTAAATATACAGACAGTCCTCAGCTTACATTGGTTCAACTTAAGAATTTTCTACTTTGCTGTGGTGTGAAAGTTACACATCCAGTAGAAATCGTACTTTGAGTACCCATACAACCATTCTGTTTTTTACTTTCAGTGTAGTACCTGAGATATTCAGTACTTTATTATAATAGACTTTGTGTGAGATAATTTGCCCGACTGTGGGCTAAAGTAGTGTTCTGAGCTTGTTTAACATGGGCTTGATGAAGCTATGATGTTTGGTAGTTTAGGTTTATTAAATGCATACCAGGCTCACTCTCGTATGAGTCTGTGGGAAACCTTTTTGCATTTAAGAACCTTCCCATTTTGACAATATTATTTGTCCAAGATTCTTTGTCTTTCTATATAATTAAGAACTTTAATCTTGGTGATTAGAGACTAAATCTTTTTTGAGCAGTGAGAAAGCCTTTTGGGATAGATAATAAGTAATTCTTACTGAAACTTTAAATATTTTTTTAGTCAAGATTTCCTTTTACTCAAAAAAATCACTTCAGAGTTGACTTTCATGCACAAAAGACAAGATCAATCACATCACTGGACACAAAGGATATTCCACAGGTCTTTAAAAATAATAATCTCAAAAAGAAAAATTAACTTTTGTATTTCATAAATTATCAAGACCATATTTGCTTAACAGTTATGCTGTTGATACAAAACATACAGTGTTTACACTTAACTAAAAATAATGTTTATAAAAATATGAGAATGCTTACTTGACAGTGCCAAGAGTTTTTGTGGATGCCAATTATTTATTATGGGAAATGTACTCATTAATTTTTTATAAAGTAGCCCCCAATTTTTTTTTTTTAGTTTTTTTTATTTTTTGCATTTTTTTATTTTAAAGATGTGGAGTACGATTTAAGGTTAGGTATACAAATGTTCATTATGCAGGTAACTTTGTTGATGAGGTGTGCCCCACTCTCCTGGCAGATTCCCATTACTACCAGCCACCCCCCTGGCCCCCAGGCAATTTCCCATTACTACCAGTCCTTATAGTATTACGATATTTGTTCAAGGTCCGCTTATAAGTGAGAACATGTGATACTCAGTTGTTTGTTTCTGTGCTAGATCTCTCAGGCTTATGGCTGCATAGTATTTCATTGTGTATATGTACCACCTTTTAAAAAATCCAGCCCTCTTTCAATGAGCAGCACGGTTGGTTCCATGTTTTTGCTGTTATGAATAGTGCTGCAGTAAAATATGCGTGTCCAGGTATCTTTTTCATAGGGTGATTTGAGTTCCTCTGCGTATATTCCCAGTAGGGTGATTGTGGGGTCATATGGAAGGTCAATTTTTAGGTCTTTTATGAATTGCCAAACTGTTTTCCACAGAGGTTGTATTAGTTTACACTCCCACCCGACAGTGTAGAAGTGTTCCCTTTTCCTTGCATCCTCTCCAGTGTCTGTTGTTTTTTGAGTTACTGATGATGGCCATCCTGACTGAAGTTAGGTGGTATCTCAGTGTAGTTTTAATTTGCACTTTTTTTGTTGATGAGGCTGAGCATTTTTTTCATGTGTCTGTTGGCTGTTCGTATGTCTTCCTTTGAGAAGTGTCTGTTCATAGCTTTTGCCCACTTTGTAATGGGGTTGTTTTTTTATTTTCGGCATGTGTGGGTTCCTTGTAGATCCTAGATGTTAGACTTTTGTCAGACATTCAGTTGGCAAATATTTTTTCCCAGTCTGTGGTCTATCTCCCTGCTCTCTTTATGGTTTCTTTTGCAGAAGCTTGTCAGTTTGATGAAGTCCGACTTGTCTATCTTATATCTTATGGCATGGACACCAGGAATTAGTTGCCAGTTCCAATTTCCATAAAGGCGTCTCCTGCATTTTCTAAGGCTCTTATAGTTTGAAGTTTTACATTTAGGTGTTTGATCCATTTAGAGTTGATTTTTTTGTATGGTGATAGGTAGGGGTCTTTTTTTAATCTTCTGCATGTGATCAACCAGTTTTCCCAGCACCATGTACTGAATAAGTTGGTGGTGGAGGCTTTGTCGAAGATGAGCTGAGAAATTGAGGTTTTGCTTATGGAATCTGTCCTGTTCCCTTGTTCTGTATACCTGTTCTTGTACCAATACCAGGCTGTTTTGATTATTGTAGTTTTATAATAAAGTTTTAAGTCTGGGAGTGTGATACCTCTGACTTTTTTTTTTTTTTGGGTAAGGGTTGTTTTGGCTATTTGTTGTCATTTATATTTCCATATGAATTCCTGTGTTGTCGTTTCCAGGTCTGAGAAGAATGCTGCTGGTAATTTAATGGATGTTGCATTAAATTTGTAGATTGCCTTGAATAGGATGGACAGCTTAACAATGTTGATTATTCCAATCCATGAGCATGGAATATTTTTTCATTTGTTTGTGTCATCTTTGATTTCTTTGAGCAGTGTTTTTGTAGTTTTTGTTGTAAAGGTCTTCACCTCTCTGGTTAAGAAGATGCCAGGTATGTCATTTTTTGGTGGCTATTCAAAATGTTTTTTGAAGAACCTAGAACTTCACCTGACTTGTGTGCAGCTTTGTACTAGGGTAACATCATTCTAGCTTGGGCATCTTCACTTGAGGTTTTCAGAGGATGCATGAACCTCTTACTGTATTTAGCGTCTTGTGTGCATATATGCATATATTTGGAGAGAGTTCACATAGTTTGTCAAAGGGTTCTCTGGGACTTACTTAAAAAGTTGAGAACCATTGTTATAAATAAAATGTGAGACTAGTGACAGTTTATGACTCATTCAAAAGATTTTATGTGCTAAACTTCCATTAATTAAAATGTCTTCATAAGGCTCATTTCCAGATCTTTGGTCTGTGTTATCAGAATACATGACTAGGTTCTACTTCTGAGCTACAGAATCATAGTTTGGAAGTGCGATCAGGAGTCTGCATTTTAACCAGCACAGGTGATTTCCTGAGTTCCCTTGAAGTTAGAGAACTACCATTATATATTGTGTCTTATATGTCAATCTTTTGATTTATGGTCAGGCAGACAATCCCCTAAGTTTTTAAAAAGTTATTTCTTGATTTTTCTAAGGTGAATTTGCTCTAGTTCTAGTTGTCATTTTTAATAAAAAGTGATGACAGTCACCTCAGCCTATTTTATATAGATTTTTTTCCTTAGTTCTTAACATTTGAAGGAAAGCGTCTAGTGTTACTTCTGAACATGAAACAAGGTAATTTGAATTGGAAAGTTTTCCATCAGTATGTAATGTAATTGCCTGATACTAAGCATCCATACTTGGACTTACAATGTGTACACACTGTCGTTTGAATGATGCAACCATAGTTGGCCTGTTGTCCCTTTGACATCTTGTGAAGACTTTAAGTTGTGCATTTTTGAAGATTTTTTTATTAGTAGCTACAAATGTTTTCTTCTCTGTTTTGTAAGTAGGCTTCTATTTATTGGATTATCCATTTCGACACATAGGGAACAACATTGCATTGCCCTTAGATGTGAAAGTGGATGATGGGCTGCAGTCATACTGGATATAACTTCAACTCTTTTTTGAAATTCAAAGCACCAGTTTTAGCCCCTGATAAGTTTCACTGTTTATGAGCTCAATGTAAAGAAAACCGTTATAATCAAAAGTCTCTTTTCTAAGAACTACCAGGAATATTTTATTTGCCTAATGTGGTTCAATCTTTATAGATAAAATCATAATCTTAGAATAGTAGGAGGTGAGCTATTAAATATGGCTCTCTGTCTCAAATACCTAGATAGTATATTACTCTTCATATGTCTTTCTCTCTGTGAAAAGAAGACAGAATGGAAACAAGTTCCAGTAAGCTTTGCTGTAATTAATGAACAGTCCAGTCTGGTTCAGCTTTTTTAATTAAAAAAACTTATTAACTTCAGAGATAGACTTTTGCTGTGACAGTCAACAATAGATGTTTCCACTCTTACACTAGTCTGATTGGAGGCACAAGACCCCGTGGATTAGTAAACTGCTTTAAAATAACAGATAAGGCTGTTTTTAGATGACTTTAAGTTTTGTATAACCCACTTGTATAGGGACTAAAATCTCTTCTGTTGTTGTCACTAACTCACTTCACAAACCAAATTGATCTCAAGTGGGAGAGCCATCAAGGCACTTTTGAATGTCACCATTTACATTGCAAGCTTTTACGCTGTCAGGGCTTGAGTGTGACATACACACCCAGAGAAAATCTTGGTTTTCTCTGCTTTTTTTTTATTAGCTAAGTCAAGTGTCAGATAAGTCAAATGTATTTACTAACAAGAAAATCATTAGAAATTGACAAAATCTAACCCAAATAGATGATATAATGATAAAGATTAAGTTTTCTGAGTGAAATTAGTACAGTAAGTCTCCTACATATGAACCTTTGAGTTGTGAACTTTCTAAGTTCACATGTCCAATCATGTAAGTTAGGAACCAGAACCTGTGCCATCAATATCAGGTGTGAGTGAAATTGCAGCTTGCCCTCCAGTTGCTGATGATCCTTTAGCTCTACCATCTCCTACCTCCTCTCCTTCCTCCGGTCAGTAACTCTTCTTGTTTGCTTACTCGGTGCCAGCCCCTGTATGCCAGCTGTTGTATTGTACTGAACTACTGTACTTTTCAAGGTAGTGTACTGCAAGATGAAAAATATTCATTTTTGTGGGGTTTTTTTGTGTTATGTGAAAAGTATAAACCTATTACAGTACTATGAAGCCAGTTTGTTGGATACTGTGCCTAGGCTAACTTTTTTGGACTCATGAACAAATTGGACTTATGAAAGTACTCTTGGGATGGAATTTGTTCATATGTAGGGGACTTACTGTACTCTTAGTTTTGGTACTCTTAAGCGTAATGCTATTGTGAACACAGATGTTCCTATACCTCCCCTAACTCATTCTAAAGGACAGAATCCAAGGCACATTCATTTGCATGTCAGTTGTAAAGAAGTGAAGGTCTAAAAACAGAATTTAGTTAACTCACTCAACCTTTATTAAAATTCTGAATAACTTTAGGCCAAATATTCTTTTTTGGCTAACAGAACTTTTAAGGATTCCATATAAAGGCTAAGAAAATATCTTAATGGTTATTACTCGCTTTCTTCACATGCTATTAATTATGTTTCCAAATTAGCCTTTAAACTTTTTGTAGACTATGACTTGTTCCAAAGTTTTATTGATCAGTGAAGATAGAGGGGAAAGTAATCCCTCCAGTTGACAATTTATACCTGAGGAGGGCTTTATAAACCACAACTTACGGAATGGATGGGTTGAATCTTGGCAGAGGCGCATCTCTTCTTAGGGAAGGAATCTAAGGAATAAGAATGTGACCAATTCAGAGGTCAGAATCCTGGAGCCACCACTCAGACTTGGTAGCACCCTTTCCCAGTTAAAATGGCTTTTATTTAAAAGGTAATAACTGATGCTGATGAGGGTATGGAGAAAGCGGGAACCCTTGTGCACTGTCGGTGGGAATGTAAATTATTACAGCCACTATGAAAAACAGTATGGAGGTTTCTCAAAAAACTAAAAATGGCTATCATATAATCCAACAATCCCACTGTTAGGTATATATCCAAAAGAAAGAAGGTCAGTACTCAAGGGAGGACCCCTCCCAAACTGAAATTTATTTAAAAGTGTGTATTCTTACATGTTTAAACAAATCACCTTCAAAGCACTCTCCGTTTGATGCTATACACCTATCAAGATGCTTTTTCCACTGCTTAAAACACTTTTGGGTTCAATTTGATGCCTTTTAGTGCTTCTGTTGTTTTTTGTTTCACCTCTTCTACATTGGAAAAACATTTCCCTTTGTATATTTATTTATCTGAGGGAATATAAAAAAAAAAGATGCTCAGGGCAAGATGACCAGGGAGGATGGAGCATGGGGGTCATAATGTGTTTGGTCAAAAACTGTTGAACACTCAGCATGGTGTGGGCAGGTTGTTCTTATAAATCACCTCATGCAATTAGCAACTTCATTGAAAGAATCTCTAAAAGTCACTGAAATTAAACGCAGCCTGTCAAAACAGTGCTAGCTTGTATACTGATGCCAGTGGGTTCCTAGAACACGTATCTAGCAGGGAAGCCTGTACTACAGGATCCCACTCTCCAAAAAATAATTTTGTTGTTGTTGCTGGGTCCCCCCTTGAAGTGTAAGAAATCTCTGCACTCGTTTTAATTGCAGCACTATTCTCAATAGCAAAGATACGGGATCCAACTAAGTGTCCATCAGTGAATGGATGGATAAAGAAAATGCTCATATACACAATGGAATATTCAGCTATATAAAGATAGGATGGCCTGTAGTCCTAGCTTTTCAGGAGGTTGAGGTGGGATGATGGCTTGCGCCTAGATGTTTGAGGCAGCAGTAAGCTATGATCGCACCACTGCACTCCAGTTTGGACAACACAGCAGAACTCTTATCTCTTAAAACAAAAAAGAAAAAAAAGGAAAGGAAAAATCTTGTAATTTGGAGCAACATGGTTAGAACCAAAGGACATTATGTTAATTGAAATAAGCCTGGCACAGGAAGACAAATATCGCATGTTCTTATTCATACGTGGGAGCTTAAAGCAAAAAATTGAACTCTTGAAGATAGAGACTAGAAAACTGGCTACCAGAGGCTAGGAAGTGAAGGAATGGGGGAATAAAGAGGGCATGGTTAAAGGCTATAAAAATACTCTTAGAAGAAATACGTCCTAGTGTTTAGTAGCACAACAAGACTACTATAGCTAACCATAATTTATTGTATATTTTTTAAAAGTTCCAAACACAAAGCAATGATAAATGCTTGATGTGAAGAATATTCCCCCCAAAAGAATCCTTCCTCTTAATCCATTCCTCTTGGTCCTAACAGGACTACAACTGAACCATTCTAGACATGAATGGTTTAATTAATGGCACCCTCCTTTAAAAAGAAAAAACGGAGCCAAAAAAAAAAAAAAATTGTAGAAAAGGAGATTCTTTAGTTTACAACAGAAATTCCCATTTCTATAGGTCACTCTAAATTTGATTTTATGACACTTCACATATCTGATTGCTGAGGTTTCCACATCTCTCTTCAGCTTGACAACTCAGAATTAGAGATACGTTTAGAAGAGTGGGAGTTTATTCTGTGAGAAGACTTGAATCATAAGTATTTCATTGGACAGCTCCACAGTTTGAGTAAGTCAATAAGAAGCCTAGCATTGGTCCAGGAATCACTCATATTTTAATCTCTTTTCCTAAGCTTTTTTTAAGGACTCACATTGAGAGTGTCATCATGGATTAGAAAAAATACAGTCTTCATTGTTAAGTTTGCATTTTAAAAAATCTTAGAAGTTTTACATGCCCCTTTTTTCTTCTTGTTTTCTGATACTTTATCTGCTATCACTGACTGAAATTTTTTTGGTCACAATTTAGAGTTTTACACCCGTGAAAACAAATAATGTGAACTGTGTTGATAGATTCTGGACTAATACTGCAACCTACGTTAATAGCTTGTTTTCTCAAGAAGTTCAAAGTGGATTTAGGTGCTTGGGTCACCATATAAGGTGCTTTATATTCTGGCAAAGGTTATAACATTTATCCTATAATCTCTGGCAGTCAAATGTCAGAAAAAAATTTAGGCAGATTGACTGAATTGATCAAGCTAGAAAATGCCTACTGGGCTTATGAATGTGAAACAGAAAAGTTAGACTGGGAAAGGCCACATATTTTGGGAGTCAGTCATGGATTTGAGACCTGGTTCAGTCACCTCTTAGTTTTGTGAACATCACCTCTCACCCTCAATTTCTCATCTGTAGATGGGGATATTACTTACCTCAGTTGTGAGGAGTAATTGGAGTACATATAAAAATGTTTCATATGGTGCCAGGCATGATTAACCATTAATGCTATCATTAT
Source organism: Carlito syrichta (assembly GCF_000164805.1). Lineage (NCBI taxonomy): Eukaryota > Metazoa > Chordata > Mammalia > Primates > Tarsiidae > Carlito > Carlito syrichta. The sequence continues at coordinate 614,547 of NW_007245882.1, forward strand.
TACTATTTGACAGCAACCAAACATACTGCCAAAGCCAACTTTTTAAATCTGTAAAAGGTGTGTATTTTGCATTTCCTCTCCAAACATACTATCTTGCAGTTACAACCTCAAGACACCTTTTGATTTATTTCCTATTGACTGAGGTCATTTTTATTTCAAATCTGAACTGTGTGTCCTGGTTTCATCCAAGCTACCACCTCACTGACCTCAACGTAAATCACTCTCCTCTTTGTGCTTGAGTTTTATTTTCTTCAAATTGGGCTTAAAGGTGTTTGCCTTTTTTCCCATTCTCCTTTGGTAAAGGTAGATATAAAAATATGATAATGAGAGCACAAGTGTAAAAGATACATCATATTTTGCTTATTAATGAAGTCACCATTCCCCAAGCCAACAAATAATCTCCCCAAATTAAAAACAAGACTAGGTTGGATTAAACATTTTTAGGACTATGAAAAATTACAGTGTCTATTTGGTAGTCAATGAACATGTTATTAGGGAACAAAATAATGCTTAAGGCTATGGGTAGCTGTTTTGGGTTATGCTTTACCATTAGATCAATTCAGCCAGACTTTAATATGCAATTGTCCTGTCTGACTTAATTTCACATTGTCTTGTCTAGACGTCTAGATGGTTGACACAACCTCCAAGTGAAGTTTGAGTTCACCTCTTCTTTGTTTATGCTTTTCCTCCCTCAATATGATAGCTTATGTAGTATTTAAGTGTAATCAACAGGAATAAATATGTTGCCATTGTGTTACAAACATCTTCATTTGTTGCAATATGATTTGTAGTATGGAATCCTTCTGAGTATGGTATAGTCTGGAAATTTTCATCAGAGCACAGTGTATTGCTTGTATTGACTATCAAGACTAATAATCAATCTTAAGATTTTTTATTCAAAGTCAGGGGAGTAGGGTTTTCTAATGTTTCAAGTGAACCTATGACTTTTTCCCACACTACTGCTTTATTTAAAAAATCAATTTGTAGATATTTAAATTGCCAGGATAGACGATTAGTTCATTAACTATGTAGAAGATGTTGGTTTGTGAATATCTTGAAAATCATGTTATATAGGAGTCTACTTGCGTTTCCTAAAAGTAAGCCAGTGCAAGCTTATTTCCTTCTATTGATAAATTACTACTAAATCAAGGAAATACTAAATACTTCAGGGAGGGTATACACTTATTTTGGTTTGATACTCACTTGGTTAATTTGAAGAAATTAGGAATAGTTGGTAGTGTTAACGAACAGTTCCTGCCAAGGAAATGAAAGGGTATTCTATAAGCTCTAGTAGTCCAATGCCAATGGGATGTAGGGAAACAACCAAACTGATTGTTGGATTGGTTGTGTGCTGTACAGATCAGCCCTTCCTCTTATCTTGTTCAACACAGGTTTAGGCATAGAAGGCATATGCATCAAATTTGCTTATGTCAGCCGGGCATGGTGGCTCATGCCTATAATCCCAGAACTTTGGGAGGCCAAAGCTAGAGAATTGCCTGAGCCCAGGAGTTTGAGACCAGCCTGGGCAATATGGTGAGACCTTGTCTCTACAATAAATCAAAAAATTAGCCAGGCATGGTGACGTGTGTCTGTGCTCCCAGCTGCTTGAATGGCTAAGGTGGAGAGATTGCCTGAACCTTGCAGGTCGAGGCTATGTGATCATGCCATCTGCATTCCAGCTTGGAATACAGATTGAGACTTCCACTCACACACATACACACATAAATTGCTTGTGACACAAACTTGATAGACTACAATGATGGCTTAAGACCAAAATGACAAGTTATGCAAGAAAATGGAAGCAGACTTTTTGTTGAATTCCAATCTCAAAGCAATGACTATTGCTTCCCTTTTCAAATATCTCTATACTCCCACATCCCATATCTATAATTTAATAACTTTGCACCTCTTTTTCCATTCACATTGGAGAATTGGCAGGAAAATTCTCCCTTGGTCGATTTATTCTCTTTTATTCTTTCCTAAAACACATGTTTTTGTACCACTGAAGCATAGCTTTCTCTTTGTCATTGTATTTCCAGTTGGCTGCTGCTTCTTCAGCCAGAGAGATGAGGTGAGTAGTAAGGGAGGGAGAAACAAGAAGTCCTCATTGCCTACAAAATGAAAATTGGTAGGGGGTGAATAGATTGGTCGTTTTCAATTGTGGACCATGGAAGCATCAGCATCTCCTTGGTTCTCTTAGTTTATTTACATCACTAAGATAGCAATTGTTCCAGATCTTTATTCATATAGGCTACAAGCCTCTCAGGATCCACTTTCCCTTTCCAAGTGTTTTAAGGACTGCTTTATAGTATTTATCTCTTTCTTACTACTGTCCTCAGTGACAACAGATACACTGTGTTGAGGACTTATTGATGTCCATAACATAAAACTTCCCTAATTTTATGGACCCTGTCTCATCTCTCAGCTGTTCACCATCATGGTGAATGCACGATTATGTGCCCCTGTTCTACCTGTAAGATCTTGTATTGGAGGTCTACTTCTCACACAATATCTCACTTTATACGTTCCCACTCCAATTCCCACTTCTTGACTCCTGGCCTCTTTAATTACTTGGTCCAAACCAGTTCTGTTGGCTTTCCTTATGACTATTGACTTCATGCTTATCATGGATTATGAGAACAACTACCTCATTAAAACCTAGGTATTTACATCTCTTTAGTTTCTGCCAAAGATTCCCGTACAATGCTTAACTTTATTTCACTCTGGTTTCAGAAGCAATGAAGCATTGAAGAAGGATAAATAACACTATGAGTGTCCAATATCTGTCAGCCACCATATTAAGCGCTTTATGCACATCTGATTTAATCAGCATAACAGTCCTATATGGTTTAGGTATTATTGCCCTTCTATTACAGAAACAGGCTGAGAAATGTGAAGTAATCTGCCCTCCTTAAACACAGCTAGCTAAGATTTAAACTCGTTTATTGAAAAACAATGCCCTATTACATTTATTTTTAAAGTCTATATTTTTGTAATCAGTTTCACACATGTATATGGTTTCCACAAAATTGTTATTACAAGCAACTGTTCTTCTCCTCTCCACTCTCCAAGTCCTTCCCTCGCCACCCTAGTATAAGACTTTTAGGTGTCAGCTGATGAATGTGGTATCTACTTTCCTATGTCTCAATACTGTTATATGTGTGTCTGGTTATACATTGACTTTGTTCTAGGTGTTCAGCATTGACTTCCCATCTTAGAAGATAAGAATTGAGCTTCCCTATCCCCCACTGTTCACATGCTTCTTTCCTTGTCTTTTCACCTTTCAGTATAGTTGACATAATATTGGTTAGGTAAATATTTAGTGCTTATATTATTATGACTTCGTAATCACAATTCCCAGTCAAGACATGTTCTTTTTTGGCCCTAAATTTCGTTTTTCTTTGGGAGTTAATTTTTATCAAGGTTTTTCATTTGCTGATTTTATATGTAATTGTCACTAATCTAACCCCATACTCTACCAAATGTTTAAATTGGAGCTTGCCAGCCGAGTTTCACTGTAGGGGAATCTGATTGCATCATTATGTTCAGAATTCTCAATGTTATTTTAGCTCTCAATGTATTTTAAGACCTTTCCTCTTAGCCTGGTCAGATTTTCCAAAGAAGACTTTTTTTCTTTATTTGGCTGGAGAATAAATATCTGGCTGTCAGCCTTCTGACTTTTGGGAATCTCAATATCCAGTGCATACATTCTTTTAATTACTTTGTTTTCAGGATGGTACCTTATTCTCAACTATGCCTAGTCTTTTAAGTACAGAGGCTCTTTGTTTTACCCTTTCCAGAGAGTAACTTCCATTTGTCTACCTGGAGGAAAAAGATGAGGTGACTTGGCTATTTAGAATAAGGGTAGGGAATATGGAATTTCAACTGATTTTAAAAAAGAAAATAGCATCTTTATTGAGATCTGATTTATTTTATTTTATTTTTTTTGTTTTTTTTGAGTTGGAGTCTCACTCTGTCACCCAGACTGGAGTGCAGTGGCCGCTCCCGGCCACCGCAGCCTCAACCTGCTGGGCTCTGGTGATCCTTCCGCCTCAGCCTTCCAAGTAGCCGGAATTACAGGCATGCGCTACCACGCCCGGCTGATTTTTTGATTTATTGTAGAGATGAGGTCTCGCTGCCCAGGCAGGTCTTGAACCTGCGGGCTCAGGCAATCCACTCACCTCAGCCTCCCAAAGGCACAGGATTACAGGCTGAGCCACCGAGCCCGGCTAGAGATCTGATTTATATATCATACATTTTACCCCTTTAAAGTGTATAATCAGTGGTTTTTAGCATTCTCACAAAGTTGTGTAACTATAGTCAATATTTAATTTTATAACATTTTCATCACTCCCAAAAGAAGCCCTGTACTTTTTCCTCCAGACCTTGGCAACTACTATTCTATTTGCTTGTGTCTCTTTCTCTCTCTCTTTTTAAAATTAGTCTCTTTTTACATTCTCTAGACATTTTTATGTAAACAGAATCATACAGTGCATTATCTTTTGTATCTGGCTTCTTTCACTTACCACGATGTTTTTCATGGTTCATCCATGTTATTACATGTATCTGTACCTTTATTACTTTATGCTGTCAAATAATATTACACTTACGATATACTATGTTTTGTCTGTCTTTTCATCAGGTGACAATATTGGAGTTGATTCCACTTTTAGCTATTATGAATAATGCTGTTATGAACACTCATGTACTTTTTTTTTTTTTGAGTTGGAGTTTCACTCTTGTTGCCCAGGCTGGAGTGCAGTGGCACGCTGATGGCCACCGCAACCTCTACCTGCTGTAGAGTAATCCTTCTGCCTCAGCCTTTCAAGTAGCTGCAACTACAGAAACACACTACCATGCCCAGCTAGTTTTTTCTGATTTATTGTAGAGACGATGTCTCACCAAGTTGTCCAGGCTGGTCTCAAACGCCAGGGTTAAGGCAATCCTCTCACCTTGGCTTACCAAAATGCTGGGATTACAGCTGAGCCACCACGTCCAGCCCATGTACATTTTTTATGGTCAGATGTTACCATTTTTCTTGGATAAATACCTAAGAATTGCTGAGTCATATGATAACTCTAAGTTTAACTTTTGAGAAACTGTCAGACATTTTTCAAAGTGACTACATTGTTTTACATATATACAGGTGTAACATTGCTAGGTCATATGGTAATTTTATGTTTCACATTTTGAGGAACTGCCAAACTTTCCCAAAGTGGATGTTCCAATTTTCAATGGCACCAGCAATATCTGAGGCTTCCAAATTTTCTGCTTCCTCACCAACACTTGTTTTTCTTGCTGATTTTAACCATCCTAGTGGGCCAAAAGTCATATATCATTGCTTTTTTTGGTTTGTTTTTGAGTCAGAGTCACTCTGTCACCTAGGCTGGAGTGCAGTGGCACAGTCACAACTCATCGCAGCCTTGATACCCTGGGCTCAGGATATCCTCCTGCCTCAGCCTCCTTAGTAATTGGGAGTATAGGTGCATGCCACCATGTTTGGCAACTTTTTTGATTTTTTTTTTTGTAATGACAAGATCTCGCTATATTGCCCAGGTTGACCTCGAACTCCCGGGCTCAGGCAACCTTCTCACTTCAGCCTGTCAAAGTGCTGGGATTACAGGCAGAGCGGCCACACTCAGCCATCATTGCTTTTTAATTTTTTTTAACTTTATTTTATTATAAAGATGTGAGGTACAATTCAGGATTAGGTACATAAGTAACATATGTGCAGGTGAAATTTGGGCCTCCAACTGGCCTTCACTTCTCATGGTTTAGGATCAGGTACTCTTTGTGTTGTTATGTGAACCCCCACCTTCCTCTCTCCCCTGGCAGTGTCCCATGACTGCTAGTTTCTCCGTTGTGCTATTGTGATTATTGTTTAGATTCCACTTATGAGTAAGAATATGTGGTACTCAGTTCTTTGTTTCTGTGATAGATCGCTAAGAATGATTGTCTCCAAAATGCTGAGAAGTCCATGATTTTATCCTTCTTTATGGCTGCATAATAGTCCATCATGCATATGTATCACGTTTTCTTTATCCAGTCTACTTTTGATGGGCAGTAAGGTTAGTTCCATGTTTTTGCTATTGTGAATAATGCGGCAATAAACATGCATGTGCAGGTGTCTCCAAGGAACTTAAACGAGCCAAAAGGAAATAAACAGCCCTATTAAAAAATGAGCAGAAGACATGAACATATGAGAAGCCAACATATACATGAAGAAATGCTCAGCCTCACTAATCAGAAAACTAAATCAAAACCACACTGAGATACCACCTTACCCCAGTAAGGATGGCCACCATTAATAAATGAAAAAACAATAGATGCTGGCACAGTGCAGAGAAAAGGGGACGCTTCTACATTGTTGGTGGGAGTGCAAACTAGTCAAACTTCTACAGAAAACATTGTTTTTTAATTTGCACTACTCTAGTGACTAATGATGTAGAGCATCTTTTCATATGCCTATTGGTCACATCTTCAGATAAATGTCTGTTCAAATCCTTTGCCCAATTAAAAATTGGTCTCTTTCTTTTTTCATTGCTGAGTTCCGAGAGTTTTGTTTTTTTTAAAATTCTGGTTACTGTCTTCTATGGCATATATAATTAACAGATATTTTCTCCCACACTGACACTGTGGGTTGTCATTTTACTTTCTTAATGGTGTCCTCTGAATCACAAACATTTTTAATTTTGATGAAATCCTATTTATTTTTTTCTTTGGGTGATAATGTTTTTGGTGTCATATCTAAGAAACAATTGTCTAATGCAAAGTCACAAAGATTCACTTCTGTTTTCTTCTAAGAGATTTATGATTTTAGCTCTCACGTTATGTCTGTGGTTTACTTTGAGTTAATTTTTGTGTGCAATGTGAGGTAGGATTCCAACTTTATATTTTTGCATGTGGATTTCCAATATTATCCCAGAATCATTTGCTGAAAAAATTATTCTTTCTCCATTGAATTGTTTTGACATTTTTGTTGAGAATCAGTCGCTCATAAATATAAGCACTTATTTCTGGACTCTCAATTCTATTCTACTTATCTATGTCTCTCCTTAAGCAATGTCACAGTCTTGATTATTGTAACTTTATTATACGTTTTGAATTATCTAACTACTTCTTAGACTTTCAACCAATCTTTTTCAGCTTCCTCCATTTACCCACAATTTCCAGATGTATTTGAGTCTTTTTTTTTGAGTTGGAGTCTCACTCTGTCGCCCAGACTGGAGTGCAGTGGCTGCTCCCGGCCACCGCAGCCTTGACCTGCTGGGCTCCGGCGATCCTTCCGCCTCAGCCTTCCGAGTAGCCGGAATTACAGGCATGCGCTACCACACCCGGCTGATTTTTTGATTTATTGTAGAGATGAGGTCTCACTGCCCAGGCGGGTCTCGAACCCGCAGGGTCAGGTAATCCACTCACCTCAGCCTCCCAAAGGCGCGGGATTACAGGCTGAGCCACTGAGCCCGGCTCCGTATTTGTGTCTTTTAGGGGGTTCTGTAGTGCAAACTTTCAAGCTTCTAATGTTTTGTTGCTGTTGTTTTCCAGTTTATACTATTTTTGTGTGCCTTAGAAAAATTCTTTGCATTGTTTTAGTATGGGTTCTAAAGAAAGCAAATGTAGTTAAAACTTTAGTATCTTAAAAAACGATTTTTAATTTCTTTTCTTTTTTCTTGTTTCCACATCCAAGCAGGAATACTGTCCAACAGATTTTATCCCTTCACCTCTGTGGTTCTTTTAATTGCATCCTTAATATCTTTGCCTTAGTCCAGATTGTCATCTTCTGCCTAGACTATTCAAATCCTAAGTAATTTCTACCTTCAATACTGAAGTTCTCTTCCAAGTTGCTATTTCCTAAAATACCAATATGGTTATGCAATTGCTCTACATAAAGCCCATTCAATTGTTCTCCTTTATCTACAGGATAAGGTGACAAAGTGCAAAGCCTACACAATGTCATTCAAGGCTTATCACAATCTGGATCCTTGTTTCCTCTTCAGCCTTATCTTACTGGACACTCTTGCTCCAAACCTATGCTTCATCATCGGTGAGCAACAACAGTTCTGTATATATTTTCTTATAGTGCTCTCTCTACCTGCAATTATTTTCTATTTCCCTTTCTCTTTGGCCTAACAAACACATACTCACTTTTGAAGATTCCACTCAGACAACTCCCAGAAGCCTCTCTTAACTCTCCCAAGGTAGCATTGAGCACTGTGTTCCTTAGTTTTTGATGTCTTCTGTAGATAAATCCACATATTTGTTTTACTTATTTATTTGCATGTGTATTTTTTTCAGCCAGACTGATCTCATTGAGGGTAGGCACGGGATCTCATTCATCCTTGCATCACTAGAATTCAATTTCAATGCTTAATACAAGTGAATGCTTAATAAATCTTGGTTGAATTACACATCTAAAAACCTTATTCTAGATGAAATTATGTATGCATGCTCTGTGGAGTACTTTTGTTAACATGTTTTTACTTCTTTGGAATACTTGAGAGACTGTACAACATAATGGTTAAGAGCATAGATTTTGGAGTCAGTTTGCCTGAATTTAAATCTGCCTTGGCCACTTTTTAAATTGTGTAAACCTTTAGCAAATTACCTAAATGATCTGTGCCTTAGTTTCCCCAATGTAAAATAGAAATAATTGTGACTGCTTTGTAAGTGTTGCGATAATAAATCAACTTTTGACTTACAAAAATGTATAGTGAGTGCTTAGAATAGAAATTGGAAAATACTAAGCACTCAATAATATTAGCTATTATTATTATCATTCAACTTATTTCTACTTATCAGTCAACTTATTTAAACTCACCTCTCCTATTAGCTGATTGGAGCCAATCTTTAGAGAAAATACAAGCCAAATGATATTTCCAGAATTAGATTAAATAATAATTATGCCCCCTCAGGACTCCAGAAACAAACTTCAGTCAATATTAGTTCATTTCATCCTGCTTTGAAAATATTTCTTATTTTCTATATAGACAAGTAGTGTCAGCACCAGATTTTGTTTAGTTTTTCAGTCAAACAAGTACATTTGGTCAAAGTTTTTTATCCTTCCAGAGATTGGTAACATATTCCTGTGGCATGATGTATTTTATGACTTTCTTTTTCTCTTTTCTTTTTTTTGAGTCAGAGTATCACTCTGTCGCCCAGGATGGAGTGCAGTGGTTCGCTCATGGTCATCCCAGCGTCAACCTGCTGGGCTCAGGCGATCCTTCCACCTCAGCCTTCCAAGTAACT